>NC_061118.1:144825504-144882402 GCF_002878395.1 Capsicum annuum
CACAACACGTCCTTTCAAGAAGAGTATACCTGGCCTCATATGTTATGAACTTCTTGCTAAGATAATAAATAGCCTACTTCTTTTTGCCTGTGACATCATGTTGACCCAGGACACAACTGAAAGAATTATCCATGACTAATAAATATAAGATCAAAGGCCTACCAGGCTCCGGTGGTACCAGCACGGGTGGATTTGACAAGTATCTTTTGATTCTATCGAACCCTTCCTGACATTCTTCAGTCCATTCTACCACATCACTCTTTTTCAGCAACTTGAAATGGGCTCACAAGTGGTTGTGAGTTAAGCAATAAACCTACTGATGTAGTTCAGTCTACCAAGTAAACTCATCACCTCTGTTCTATTCTTGCGCAGGTGTAAATCCTGAATGACTTTGATTTTTGAGGGATCCAATTCAATTCCCCGGCGGCTGACTACAAACCCTAACAGCTTTCCAGATGAAACTCCAAATACACATTTTGCTAGGTTGAGCTTGAGATTATACTTGCGAAGCCTTTCAAAGAACTTTCTTAAATCTTTAACATGGTCAGCCTGACTTTTTAACTTAATAATCACATCATCTACATAGACCTCAATCTCCTTATGCATTATATCATGAAACATATGGTCATGGCTCTCATGTATGTTGCTCCAGCATTCTTCAAACCAAACATCACTCGATAACAATAGGTCCCCCATGGTGTGATAAAAGACGTCTTCTCTGCGTCTTCATCATCCATAATGATCTGGTGGTATCCGGCATAGCAATCCATAAAAGATGCAACCTCATGTTTAGCGCAGTTGTCTAGCAAAATATGGATTTTAGTCAGCGGAAAATCATTCTTCGAACTTGCTCTGTTCAAATCATGGTAATCGATACATACTCAAATTTTGCCATCTTTCTTTGGGACTGGAACAATATTGGATAACCACGTAGGATAACGAGCCACTCGAATGACTTTGGCTTCAAGTTGTTTCATGATTTCTTCTTTGATTTTGATACTTACATCTGTTTTAAACTTTCTCAACTTCTGTTTTACAGGGGGGAATGTGGGATTAGTTGGCAATTTATGAGCCACTAATTCAGTGCTTAAACTAGGCATATCGTCATAAGACCATGCAAAAACATCCTTATAATCAATTATTGCTTGAATCATTCCATTTTTAGCTGAGGCAAAGCATGTACACTAATTTTAGTTTCCCTAATATCTTTTGATTCCTTAGATTGATTGGCTCAGTTTCATTCAAATTAGGATTCGACTTATCTTCAAACTGTTCCAACTCTTTGTTTATTTCCTCTAGTGCCTCTTCTTCATCATATTCCCCCTCTTGCTTTATTATATCTTGATTAGTTTGGATTTTAAGACCAGACTAAAAATTCTACATGCATGTCATGTCATTAGAATCAGCATAAAGAGAACTGTATATAGAAAAAGACAAAAATGAAATATATTAGACACGAAACAAAAGGGACATTGCATTTCATTAAAATAAAAGATAGGAGGGTTTAAACATAAATGCCAGCATAACATAAACAAACTAAAATCTGAATTACAACCCTGAAATAACTCGGATAAATAGAAAGAAAAACAAAACAAACTACCAAAACTCCCTCCTAATGGGGAGAGGAGTGACTTTCCAATTGTTGAGTCGGATAGCTGGACCTATGAATTACACGTCTGCCTTACTGGTACCTTTTACTTCTTCAATCATGTCAACTTCGATCAATAGGTTCTGGAAGTCATCAACCAATTCAGCTCCAAACTCTATAGGTACCACGACACCGCCCTTGATAAATGACTTACTGAGTAGGGGCACTTGGCGATGGAGTGCCCATGTTTCTTTTTTCCTTTCCTTGGTCTTATTCAGATCTTCAACCGTAAGTTCAAATCCCAAACCGAAAGTGCCCATATTCTTATTCGGACATATGGGATGAACCATACCGTACAGAGACACTCCCAAACCCCTTCCTAGCTTGAATCCATATTTTAACATTTCATTTATCATCATGACAGAATCGGGAAACAATTGTGGCCCTGGAATAACCTGCCCTTCAACGATACAATTCACCAATACTGTATCAAAAGTTTGATAAACAAATATCTCCTCTACATTATTTGCTTCAATAAGGGACAAGGAAGAATCTTCGTAGGCGGACAAATCCCCTTCACCAT
The DNA here is from genome assembly GCF_002878395.1 of Capsicum annuum. Lineage (NCBI taxonomy): Eukaryota > Viridiplantae > Streptophyta > Magnoliopsida > Solanales > Solanaceae > Capsicum > Capsicum annuum. The sequence continues at coordinate 144,827,676 of NC_061118.1, forward strand.
GAATAACCACTTCTTGCCTGTCATGCTCAAACTTGATCATTTGGTGCAATATAGATGCAACCGCCTTGGCCTTATGGATCCACGGTCTTCCCAACAACAGATTGTAAGAGGAGTCTATATTCAATACTTGAAACTCTATGGCGAACTCAACAGGCCCTATAATCAACATTAGTTCTATTTCACCAATGAAGTTTGATTTTGCACCATCGAAAGCCTTGACACATACACCGGTTATGCCCCATACCTTCAACAGATAATTCATCATCAGAGAAGCTCATTTCGATTGACCTCAAAGATTTTTCCAATCATTTTCTCAAGCTGATTTACTGTAATCTCCCTAGGAATATATGTTTTATTTAATACATTTAATATAATATCACGATGTTCCTTGGAATGCAACAACAAAGATAAGAGGGAAATTTGAGCCGGGGTTCTCTTCAATTGATCTATTATTGAATACTCTGGCAACTTCATCTTTTTTAAAAATTCTTCGACTTCTTTTTCGGTGACAGGCTTTTTGATAGATGAAGGTCCACACACAATTGGCTTGGACTTCCTTAAAATTTTAGGCACGAAGCATCTTCCTGACCGAGTCAAACCCCCTACCTCATCTATATCTTTTATTACATTCTTTCCCTGATAGGTCATCACAGTCCGCTTATAGTTCCAGGGAACCTTTTTCGTATCAACTATCAGAGGTTGGGTTACCGGTTTGAGGACACTAGGCACTGCCAGTGCTCCTTTCACCGTCAAGATAGGCTTACCCGGAGCTCCTACCACCGTCAACTTAGGTTTATCTTGACTTAAATCAACATATCTTCTGGCACCTTTCACTATGATCATGGGTTTCTTTGTGCTTTCTTGGGCTTTATCTTCTCCCATTCCTTCCTGGCTTAATGACATTGCTTTCAACGACTCTACTACATTCACCAATTTTTCCTCATTGGTCTCTATCTTGACAATAGGCTTATAGCACCTTGATAACTCTTTCCCATCATATATCAATTCTAACATGTTGGTTTTAACATGGGTTGGCAGCGGATTCTGATTAATATTTATAACCTTTGGGGCCTGGACCAGCATCTAATTTGTGTCAATTAAATCTTGGACAGCTCTCTTTAAATACTAGTATTTCTTGATATCATGGCCTGGCATGGCAGAATAATATGCACACCTTAAAGAATAATCGAGATTCCTCGGAAGTGGATTTGAAAGCATTCCTTGAATTGGGCTTAAGACCTTTATCTTTCTCAACCTATCAAACAAGCCAGCATATGACTCCCCAAGAGATTTGAACTAATTTTTGATTTTGTTCTCTTTCTTGTACTCGGGCCTGGGTTGGAAACTGGGTCTGGAGGGGTTTTGGTAATTTGGTGGAGCTGATGGATGATTTTGTAGAGCTTGCACGCGCCATTGTGGGTAAAAAGTGGTTTGGGCATATAGTTGGGCGCTATATACTGGGTATGGAGGTGGTGAAATAGAATATAATGGATTTTGTGAAGGGTAGTAATGGTGGGGAGAAATATATGGAGCTCGGGCGTAGACTTGGGCTTGGGATTGGGGATAGGGGTGAGGTGGTCTTTTGGGATAGGAATGGGTTCCAGCTACAACGGTCGCCACATTCTCTTTCTTCTTTTTACCTTCGAACGCGCCAGATCCATCTTGAATCGCTTGTAAGGTGGCTTTCAACGCAGTAAAACTCACTATTCGACCGGTCTTGATTCCATCCTCTATCATCTCTCCCATTTTGAGGACTTTAATAAAAGACTTTCTTATTATCGAAAGTAAATATTGAAAATAGGTCTCATCCCATGCCTGAATGAAGACCTCTACCAGCTTACTCTCCTTCATTGGAGGCTTTACCTTGGCGGCATGTTCACGCCACCTTATCGCGTATTCTCTAAAGCCTTCAGTGCTTTTCTTCTTCATGTTAACCAAGGATTTTTCGTCCGAAATTAGGTCGACGTTTTACTGAAAATGTTGCACAAACTCAGAAGCTATGTCATCCCAGTTGTTCCACTTGTCGATATCTTGATCGACAAACCATTCTGAAGTCAGATCGGAAAGACTCTCGCCAAAGAAAGCCATAAGCAACTCTTCCCTTCCCCCTACAGTCCTCAATTGGTTACAATAACGTCTCAAATGTGCCACGGGATCACCGTGCCCAGCATACTTCTCAAACTTGAGCATTTTAAAACTAGGGGAAAGGTTAACGTCTGGGAACATGTAAAGATCTTTATAGGAAACGCTCTTATAACCTCTGATTCCCTGCAGATTCCTCATGGCCTGTTCCAAACTTTTCAATTTCTACGTTATGACCTCCTGTTCCTCTATTGTGACAGGTTTCTTCGTATCAAATGGAACTACAGATGGCTGAGCGTACCCATACGGTTGATTCATTCTCAAAGTAGCCTCCGGGGCATCATACTGACTATCTGAAACCTTAAATACTGGATCACTGGTAGACTGAGAAAACACTATTATTGGACGCACAACATATGTGGGAGCTTCAGGTGGTGGCGGAGCCACAAACACAAGCGCTACCGGTGGCACCGGCTGAGTCACGGGCCTTGGTTAGGGTGCTGCCAGGGGCACACTAGAAGTGCCCGAATAATATTGTCGTGGAGTAAATCCTGGCGCATGCTTGGGTGACTCAATAGGAATAGATATAGCACCTGAGAGAGCGGTGGGCAATTTGGGATATTCCCAAGATCTTTAGGGAGTGGAGGAGGAGGCATGCCACTAGCCCATGCTCGGTGCAGATCTAGCAATTGTTGTCTAAGTCTCAATACCTCATCATTGCGTTCTGAACTTTTTTCCCTGGGATCCTGATCTGGGTCAATGAGTGAATTTTTAATCTCTCTACTAGCTATGTCAAGCTTCGCTTTTGACCTAGTGAAGTATGGATGACTAGCCAGAGTGCTACAAACCAACCACTTATCTGAAAGAACATGCTCATCAAAGACAAACCCCATTAGGATTAGGTCAAGCAACAAGCATAAAAATTACATTGTACACACCCTAGGTTTATGCATATTTCTATCGGCCTTTGAGGGTAATGAGGCCACTTTAACATCATCCTGATTTCCCCATTACATTATTACACCTTGTTTTTCTGCTTTTCAACCTTTTTTCTCTTTTTTTTTTTGCATCAGTCTCTTCTCTTCCTTTTTTCTTCTCTCATTGCTCTTTCTTTCTTTTCTTCTCTCGCGAATCTCATCTCTTTTTACCATGCTTTATGGCTTTGGCTTTTCTTTAAAAGAGGAAAAATAATGAAACAAAATGATTAGACCAAACCCAAAAGTAGGTTGCCTATGTATCATGTTGTACATGAATCAGATCTTGCGTAGTTCGGGCAATGCATGCATAAACACCACAAAGTTGAAGATTTTTTTTTTAAGAAAGAACACACAAAAGGAAACAATTCTGCAACTTCACTATATTTCATTAAAGAGATAACTAAAACAAACTTTGAATTTAAGAAAGCTTAAAAACTTATCAACAAAGACTAAACAACACCCATAAGGTAACATGCGTAATACTCCTAGTAAAGACTCTTAACGTTTAAAACAAACTTGACCCCGACTGAAAAAAGACAAAACAATACAATGACAGAAAAATAAAGGACTCAAACTAAATAAAAGATAAGAGTTGCTCCTTCAAATTGGTGCGCTGTGGGATGACCCTGACTGAGATGGACCTATCTGTGAAGTTCTCTTTCTCCCATTCAAACTCTGAAGCATATCCTGCAGAGACACCCTGATATTTGGGAAGAAGTTTTTAGCACGTATCCCCGCCTCATGGAGAGTGAACCTGGAGAGATTGTTCTGATACTTTTCTACAGTCTTGAGCAAATCTGATAACTGAACTCTCAGTGTCTCTACTTTGGCCCCCGAACTTTCATCCTGACTGTCATCGACAATGCATTCTTCATGTATTCTTCCTCTAAATTGCAAGGGCAATGGCCTACTAATACCCCGAGGTATGGTTTGCAGCCAGATCTCATATCTTTGAGTGTACCCTGGATTATCCAGACCTACTTTGAGAGTATCCACACCTAGCTTTATTATGTGATTCCAAAATTCTTTGTATTTACTTTTGCCTAAGGCTTGATCCTTAAAATGCTCGACATCCTTCAGAAGGTCGATTATCGGTGGAACGTCTTGTAGTCTACCCAACTAGCACATTACCCTAAAGGAGAGTACAGTCTGGTGCAATTGATTCCTAACAAGACTAAAAGAGGTTGCATCCGACAACCACACAAGATTATTTTTGGACGAAACCAGAGATAGGTCCACAGAATGTTGTCTTTAGTTCTTGACTCAAGAAATTCAATCCAAGCATCAATCCCCATCGGCAGTGAGAACTTATCAAAACATATTCTCTGATTCATGGCGTTCACTCGCTCAGGCATACAATGATCAATCACATCTAACTTAATCAAAGAAGGCTCATGCAAGTGCTCCATCATCCATAATTACAATATCAGGTTGCTTCCCTCAAAGAATCTCATCCCGCCCTTTACCTCGGTTAAAGCTTTATATATTTTTGCCAAGATCATAGGTACGAGTGTGAATATTTCCCCTAGATTTTTATGAAATAAGGCTATCACTGCAATCTGCAAGCGAGTATTAACCCGTCTTTCTTCTAATGGGAAGACCAAAATGTCCAAAAGGCGAGAGTGAAGATTTCCAGACGACGTTTCTCCCAATTCTCCTTGGTTGTATAGAACTCATCCCAAAAGCAATCAAAACCGTCTAAAGGCCCAAATCGAATATACAAATAATCAAAGGAGACCCAAGATTGGTTAAGGCACGTCAAGTGGTTATTGGCCTTTAAACCATAACCATGAAGAAACCATGTGGGAGAATGAGTCTGTGCCCGAATCATTGTTTTCTTAATGTAAGGCAACTTAAAGAAACTAGATATCTCTGCTAGAGTAGGCGTAATTTCACAATTTCCAAACCTAAACACCAAATATCTTGGATCCCAAAAATTGGATATAGCCTCGATCAGGTCTGGGTGGGGCGTAAGATCAAGGAGGGAAGTGAGAGCACCTAACTTCTTTGCCAACCCCTGTTGCTCGACGTAGTTAAACGTGCCCCACTATTTGATTAACTTTTTGGGCACCTTGCCAACCATCAGACTCTGGACTTTGTGGAAAGATCCATCCTGTAATAACACATAAGAAATTATCTTAAAAATTCGACAGGAATGAAAGATTCCCAACCCTTGGGAATTTGACGCGGACATATGTCGAAGGGACAGACCACTTTATGACTCTAATTCGCCGAACAGTATCACTGAATAAAATCAGCCTACTTGGCTAAGACCTGGTAACAACATAAAATTATGAGGGGAAAGACCTATGCTAAGGCTAAGACAAAGGCTAAAATAAAGATTATTAGACCCACCGAGAATTGCCTACGTATCCAGTCCCGAGGGACGGGAATCAGGTATGCGTAGTTCGTCCAGATTAGACAATTAACGATTAAAACAAACTAAGACTTGACTTAAGAAACGCGATTACAGACGGACGATGAGAAATAGAATCTTTTTGGATTTTTTAATTAGACATTTCACATAACATTGACATCAACAACTATGAAAGAAAAATCTTTTTGGTATTTTTAAGAAAATGAGTGTGAAAGGTAAAAAATCTTTTTGAATTTTTGGATTGCGAAAAACAAAAGCCATAAAGAACTATAAAACTACGAAACTCTTTTTTTCACTCTTTTTTTTTCGACTCACTTTTCATTGCCTACACACTTTATTTCTAACATATGATTTTCCCAAATCAGTCCATCAAATGACCCCATTACCCTCAAAGATGCAATATTTAGCACGTAGGGATGCGTCAGAGGTGAGTCTCCTACAAAGGACCAAATGGGCCCCTCTAGGTCTCAATTTGATGCACATAAGTATGACCTAAAGGCTGACCTACGCTGGGGTTTACTAAGGGGGAGCGTATGGTTGATAGTGGCTGTTTTAGCTGTCCACCTACTCCATACCAGCCAACGGCTCCCCCCTAAGATAAGGTTGAATCAACTATAGGTCATGTACACAGCGTGTACTACGGACTTGTTGCAGAAAAAATGACTTGGGTTATGCATATGATGTCAGATATAAAGCGGTAACACATAAATAAAAACTGTAAACAAAGAGCACAGAAACGCACAATAGTGATAACAACAACACAAATAATAATCACAAACAATGTTTATACACCCATAATGCCAAACAAAGCCGATACAACTTCCAAAAAAAATAAGTTCGAATTCTGGAAAGGTGATCCCCAGCAGAGTCGCCAGAGCTGTCACACCCCTTTTTTTTTACTCCCAAAAAAAGAATTAATTTTATGTTTCGAAAGGGTTTTATTATTAAAGTGACAAAATGAAAATTTATTTCGAAAAGGACTTTTAACTATCAAAAATCAGAGTCCCCACTTGACATAATCGGGTGTGCCAAGTCACCTTTGGAAATCTTTTTTCAAAATTGTTTTTGACTCTTTAAAACTGGTTTGCGAACAGAGATTCTAGTTAAGGAATTCTATTGACCGAAGGGAAGGTGTTAGGCACCCCTCGATCCCGTGGTTCGACCACGGTCGCTTGGTGGAACGTATCGTCTAATGTGACACAATGAATGTATAAAGCATGCAAAAATAATAAACAAAATAAAACAATTCAAAGTTTAGTGTCCAGTCCAATTATACAGTCCAAAGTAAAAAGAAGTGCGAAAATATAAATCATATTTTAATCTACCCTAATCCTAATTATGCTCCCATGCTACCCGGCGCCTCGGGCCTTCATCACGAACGTCCTCCGGGTACAAAATACTTTGAGGCATTCCCTGGTGAATAAACACAAATACCTCAGGGCATTCCCCGGCCAAATAGTACATTTTAATCCAAGTACGATAGACTACAAAACATTCAACAAATATTACGTATTCAAACATTCAACGCAAACACTTATTCCTAAATTTTGCCAACCCAAACCTATATTGCCTATCCGTTTCAACGTATCAAAAGCCAACATATTCATGCTTATCCCGAATTTAACAAAACAATAACAGACAAAAATTTAACTACATTCAGCCTTTATCCATTTCTCCATTCCCGCCCCCAAAACTTCATGTTTATCAATCATGCCATCAAAATTATCCTAATTAATTTCACGTATCACCGAAATCACATAGTCAAGCACATAATCATAACATTATAATATCAACAAAATCCAAGACCACGATCATACCACACATATTCACAACCAATTTCAACAAATTGAAATAAAGAGAAGAGATAAAGTTAAAGAAAAAGAACCTTTCGACAATTTGATTTTTGTTGATAATAAGAAAATCCGATATCGAAACCCTCGAACAAGGAACCCCGACTATGTCGAACCAAAATTAGTATAGAGAGACGAAGGCCCGAATAGCAAAAGATATTCAATCTTTTCTTCATTTGCAGTCTCAATGTGATAGCCATTTTGGCGAATAACCTTAAAACTTAACAAGTTTCTTTGAGACTTACTACAATATAATGCATTATCAATGGCCAATATTGTTCCCTCGGGTATTAATAAGGTCGCTCTTCCAAAGCTTTCAATTAACTTTATACTACCAAATATTGTATTAACATGGGCCATTTTCATAATCAAATTAGAGAAATATTTCTTTTCTCTTAATATAGTGTTAGTTGTAGCACTATCAAGAAGACACACGTCTCCATTACTCATCTTGGATTCAGTTGAAGATTGAGAAAATTTTATTATCTTCACAAAATAAAAATACATGATAAGAAAAGTGAAATCAATCTTACAATAAAACTTAAATATTTATTATTTTCTCTTGAAATGTAAAAACAACATAATGGAAAAACTTGCTAAAAATAACATAATAAAAGAACATTATTTATTTTCCCAATAACTTGATCAAGATTTAGTTTTGATCTCCAAAGAAGTCTTCAGCTTTCAAATGTGTTATATCATCAAGGCCATCAAAATCATCATCTTTCAAGACCAAGTTTGCCTCAACATTGTCATCATATTTTGTGAAAGTCCTGCCTCATCATCATTTTTGAAAGTCAAATATGACTCCATTCGGGCATTAGAAGAGGTCCCACCTTTATTTCTCTTTCTTTTGCAAGATTTTTAATAAAGCCTAGCAAAATGCTTAGGCGCCCGACATTCATTCTTCCAGTGACCTTTCATGCCACAACGATGACAATTACTTCTTGAAGGAATGTTTTGGGGACCCATTTGGTTCTTTCTTCTTTGGTTACCACCACCACCACGATTATTATATCGTCCCCTGCCATTTCTATGTCCACGCATATTATTATAACCTCGGTCTTACCGTCTTTCAGGCTGGCCATGTGCTTGTACCCCATTTGCTTCCGGTAGTGGAACAGCTCCAGTGGAACAGACTTCATGATTTTTCATCAAAAGGGCATTATGTTGCTCAGCCACTAGAAGACATTATATCAATTCAGAATACTTCTGAAAGCCCTTTTCACAGTATTGCTACTGCAATATCACATTTGAGGCATGAAAAGTAGTTAGTGTTTTTCCATCATGTCCGCATTCATTTATAGTTTCCCCACATAATTTCAATTGGGAAACAATCTTGAATACAATAGAATTATATTCAATAACGGTTTTAAAGTCTTGAAACTGTAAGTGCATCCACTCATAACAAGCTCTAGGCAGTATCGTGGCCTTTAGGTGGTCATACCTTCCCTTCAAATTAGTCCACAATTCAAGTGGGTCTTTCATAGTAAGGTATTCAACCTTCTGTCCTTCATCCAGACAACGACGAAGGAAAATCATAGCCTTGGCCTTGGACTGACTTGACACTGCATTATCTGGGGTAATAGTAGCACTAAGACCCTTAGTAGCTAGGTGAATCTCAGCGTTGAGAACCTATGACAAGTAATTTTTTCTAGAGATGTCAAGTGCCACAAACTCAAGCTTCGACAAGTTTGACATGATAAAAACTATCATAAAAATAATGAAGTTAGACAACAATACAATAACATAAAAATATTTTTTTCATGTGAAAACTTTAACGCTAAAAACAAAACTTTGATAAAAGAAAAATAACAAACTACAATATTCAAGACAAGTAAGTTGATTATACCTGACAGATTGAAAACTTAAAAAAGAGTAGAGTCATGCTGATAACGTGTTGTACATAAATATTCTGAAATATACTAAAACAAAAGGGGAGAGGGGGGGGGGGGGGGGGAGACCTAAAGATATAAGAGAAGATTTTATTTTCTTCTACTTTGGTGTGTGTTCACAATATAGAATGGAATGCCTTTTATAGGCAGTAGTATGTGAAAAAAGTGTACTATGTGAAAATACATTTACAAACTTTACATCCTACAATAGTATGTGTAGTATGTGTAGCTACAATAGTATAGTATGTGAACATCCACCAAATACATTATTTATAATAGAAGATTAATTACATTAAATAATCCTATAATATGAGTTAATTAGGAAGAGATGTTTTGTATTTTAAATTCAAATATTCACATTCCCTTATATAATGGAAATTGTAGCTTACACCCATTTTTATGAAATTTATAAACAAATGATGAAAATTTTATGCATACATTTGATTAAAAAACGAATTACAAACATTTTTTGAGTACTACCTTTCGAAATACATAAATAGGAAATGAACAAAATTACATAATAAGATATATCAACTATTAATGATAATTCTCTTATACTTTAAATACATAAATTATTTGTAATTTTATTTAATTAAAATATTTATTATATAAAGATTTGTCCTTTTTAGTTTAGTTGTATATATATTGTTCCGCTTAAGAATTAGTTTAAATATGCTTAGTTACATAAAAATAATTATGTAGAATTTATATTATATAAAGGATTCAAATAATCTATAATCTATAATCTATATCTATAATATAATCTATATCTATAATATATTAAAAGTGTGAAGACCCTTAGAAAAGTGATTTTGAACTTTTTACTCTTCATTCAAAGACTCATCTTTAGATAAAACTGTCTTTTCACTATTTTTTTATAATTTAATATTTAATTATTTTTTATTATATTAACCAGACTTCCTAAAATATATTGGACTCCTAAAATATATGGTAAGAGAATTAATTAATATTTTTTTCTACTACACTTCCTAAGATATATGATAGGAGAATTAATTCATATTTTTCTTTCTACTGTTTAATTAAAAAATACTCCTAAAATAGGACTTTATTAATAAAATACTTCTATAAATATTGAGATGTAGTTAAACTAGAGAATAAACTGTTCTTTTTATACATAATTCTATTAATTAACTTGAGATACACGTGACAAAATTAGTGTGTATATATATATATATATATATATATATATATATATATATATATTGAGATGTACGTTAAACTAGAGAACAAACCGATTTGCCTATTGGGAGAGTATGATTGATGCACATCTAACTTGATTCGATTGCATGTCTAGATGGTGGATGCTTGATTTTCTAACCCTCAACTTTTCACTGTTTTTGTCAGCATAATAGAGTTCAATATGTGTGTATATATATATCTTCTTTGTTTTTATTCAAAATCATTCTTTAGGGTAAAAATTTTTGCTCAGATAAGAATTAGTTGGATCAAAATCAAAGCTTTGTGATCACTATTATATTTTTTTTTATAGTTTACAGGTCGTAGATGAATGTCGGTTGGCTTTAAAGAATTTCTTGTGGAAAGGTTAAGTTTAATTGTATTGTTTTGATATCCTTATTGTCTTAATATTTTATTTTAATTTACAAATGCTAGATGAATGTGGATTGACTTAAAAAAAAAATTATTGGTAAAGGTTAGGTTTAATAGTATTATCGTAATATCTCTATTAGTTTGTTATTTTGTGGTAGTTTACAATTCGTAGATGAATCTCGATCGGCTTCGGGAATTTTTTGTGTGTAAAATTTAAGTTTAATTGTATTGTTTTGATATCACTTTTATTGTATTATTTTGTTGCAGTTTACAGGTGATAGATAAATGTTGGTCGGCTTTGAGAAATTTTTTATGTAAAGTTTAGGTTTAGTTGTATTATTTTGATATCTTTGTTATCGTATTTTTTGTTATTGTTTACAAATGGTAGATGAGTGTCAGACGACTTTGAGAAAGTTTTTGTGTGTAAAGATTAGATTTCATTGTTATTGTTTACAAGTGGTAGATGAGTGTCAAATGACTTTGAGAAAGTTTTTGTGTGTAAAAATTAGATTTTATTGTATTATATTATATCTCTATCATTGTATTATTTTGTTACAATTTACAGATGGTAGATAAATGCCGATCGACTTTTAAAAATATTTTTGGTAAAGATTCGGTTTAATAAATAAATTCTTCATCTTTACATACTCAAAAGATATTAAATTTAATTATTATATTCATATTTTTTATTTAAACAAATATCCTCTAAATTCATTAAAGTGAGGTACACGCACAAGATGCGTACACCTAAACTAATTTTTAGTAAAACAGGAATAATATCACAGAAGGCATAAATATAGAATTTCCATAATATAAAAGATATAAATATTTAATTTTAAAATACAGACAGAGCTATCCCTGCTGAGTCATAAAACATGAGTGGTTAGTATAATTAACTCAAGAAAAAAAAAGAAAGAAAAATAATCTAACCAAAACCTTTAAAGAAAAATGAATTTAGTACTCCATCCATATCAATTTACTTGGCACCATTTTCTTTTTAATTCATTTTAAGAAAAAATATCTTTTCTATTTAATACTATTATATAATGATATCATTTTAATTAAGTTATCACTTAATAAGAAAATTAATTAAAAAATAAGTATTAAATATAGAAAAGTGGTGGACCATTCAGCTGCTTTGTCAGCTTCTACTTGTCCTTTTATGGTAACACTTCAAACGCCTTTTGCATTCTATCTTTTTCTTCTTTTGTAGAAGTATATACATGCACGACGGAGGATTCGGCTGAGTTTAAAATATACTATTTATAAATGATTAAATTTACGATTATAATACGTGTTGAATCTTTTTCGATTCTTAATTGAAATCTATTTTTTTTTTAAATATGACATTCCGGCTCCGACTCTGAATACATTATATATGCACTGACACCTACTAATATTTTAATATTTTCTTCGTTTCTAAATATTTAATCATAATTTTTTTAGAATTAAATAATATAAATTTTGATGCATTTATTACGTAGTCTAAATATTTAATTTTAAAAGTTAGCTAAAATAACTATTTAAAAATGGGGAGAATATTATAATTATCTCGTTTTCCACGACTCTGAATGCATATATAATCTTTGTCTCTTCGTTTCTCTCTTTCCTTGCACCATCTTCAACCATTCGCTTCATTTTCTTCTTCATTTCTTCCTTTTTCCTCCACTCATGTTAGATGATACTAATAAAGGGGTCTTTTTTTTTCATTTTTTTTTATGTTAAGTATCAAAGAATTTGAGAACCCATATAGATTATTATTCTAAAGAAGATTCAGTTAAGAAGGATAAAGGTAAATTTTTTATTTTATGAATATTCTGCCTTTTGTTTCCTGTTGAAGTATTATTCTGCTAGTATCTTGTGCTATGTAATGTTTGATTTGTTTTTGCCTGTTTCACTGTGTGTAATTCTTTTTTTTTTTTTGTGGGTTTTGACTAGGTTGTGCCACTAGTATAATAGTCATACTAGTGTATTTTTTGTTCTTGGTTAGATAATTTTGTTGTTAATTGTTGAAAATCAGTGAAAAATTGATTGGATTATGTTCTTGTTGATTTTGGGGTTTGAGTTCAACTTTCTCTGACTTTATTTCTTTTTTTTTTTAATTAGTGTTAGGTGTCTATAACACTGTCAGCTTAACTATCTACTTTTAATGTAAATTGAGTTGTTTATAATCTATGCTGTGGGTGTTCTTTTTTTTCTTCAGAAATCAGTAGTTTTGTGAAACAAAGATTGGTATCTGGTTAGGTCAACTTTGATGGCTGCCATGATTTGCAGGTATAATTGTTTCTAAGTGGGGTCAACAACAACAACATACCCAGTGTTGTCCAGCATAGTGGGGGTCTGGAAAGGATAAGAGTGTACACAGGCCTTGCCCTACCTCATAGGTAAACAATTAAGCGAATCCAGTTGTAAAAAAATGATTTGTGAAATAATATGAAAAATTGTCAAAGATTCTTCAGAAAGTTCCTTTTGGTTGATTCAGATTCTTTTTGTTTATCTATCTTGAGTTGGCTTTTGACATGAGAACTTTAAGGATATGCTGTGACATCTTTAGAAAAAGTTGTCTTTTTACGTAAAGTTATCTATGTTCTTATAGATTCCTCCTGTCCAATTTTCTCCTTCAAAGACGGTTGATTCTTGGTTTGACTCTTGAACTCCTTTTCTTGTATTACTTTTGAACATTAATTAAAGAGAAGATTAAAAAACAAAGAGTGACCTGATGTATCTGATAATAGGTAAAGCTTGAAGGCCGTTCCCGTCTTTGTTGGACGGGGAAGATGCCAACCATCTCTCCTTTCTACGAACCATTATGCCATTACTGTTTATTCTACATGTATGCATTGTTTCTCCATAATTTAATGGCTATGATAAGTTCTTCCTTTTGACCACTGCCCTGCCTTACCTACTTCACAAACACTTCCTCTGGACAGTCTCCTTTCTTGTATATACTGTATAAATACTTTCTTTTGAATTGAGCATGGTGTCTCTTAAGTAGTTTGCCTTGCATTGATACTTCCATTGTGGGTGGAATCTTGAATTGATTTGCAATAAAGAGTGCTCTCTCTCTCTCTCTCTCACACACACAGACACACACATATGTTCTGTTGATTGGTCCAACGTCCTCAAGAAACCTATGTCATTAACAGAAGTTTATCTTTGTCTATTCATGTTATTTGGTGAAAAGGAAGCTTTTAGGATGTTGTGGATTTTCCTGGGTGTTTTCTTTGATATGACATAAAAGTTATGTTGGGTCATTTCTTTTACGAAAGTGCATTACTGTTTTGTCTGTGCTCCATTTGCATCTTCATTTTGCGATTGAATTGCCATTTTTATGTAGTAGAGTTTTGAAGTTCATTTGCATCTTCATTTTGCGACTGAATTGCCGTATTTATGTAGTAGAATTTTGAAGTTGGCTTTGTAGTGTTCCACTGTGAGAATATTCCCTTATAATGACATTAATGTTGTTTTGCAGTTTTCACTTGCTTGACTGGATTTGCTGAATCTGCCCGCTTTGAATTGAGCCAGAATTATCCCGATCATACTCCATGAGTAACCTCAAGCTTGGGGTTGAAGTTGTCGGTGCCCACAATCTTTTGTCTAAAGATGGCCAAGGCTCATCTAGTCCCTTTGTAGAGCTTCACTTTGATGGCCAAAGATTCCGTACCACAATCAAAGAAAAGGATCTGAACCCTGCTTGGAATGAGACTTTCTATTTCAACGTTTCCGATCCCAATGAATTGTCCATCCTCACACTTGAAGCTCTTGTTTACAACAATAACAAATCAAACCAAGCTAAATCATCTCTTGGGAAGGTCAAAATCAATGGATCATCCTTTGTTCCATACTCTGATGCTGTTGTTTTGCATTACCCTTTGGAGAAGGCAGGCGTTTTCTCTCGTGCTAGGGGAGAGCTTGGCTTGAAAGTCTTTATAACTGATGATCCATCTGTTAGGGTATCAAACTCGTTTCCTGCAACGGATTCTTCATCACATATCAGTTCTCTTTCAAGCCTGAGTGATGAACATACACAACAAGTTGCTGATTTCATCTCTGAAACAGTCAGTAATGGTAAAAAGGGGACTAGACGCACATTCCACCACCTGCCAAACTCAAAGCACCAGCAACAACAGCCTCATTCTTCCTTTGCAGATTCCAATCAACCGATAAGATTTGGGGCTGATCAGATGAAAGCTACCTCTCAGGGGCCAAAAGTAGTGCGGATGTACTCAGGTTCATCTTCGCAGCCAGCTGAATATTCATTGAAAGAGACTAGCCCTGTCCTGGGAGGAGGGCGTGTAGTGGGGGGCCGAGTTATTCGAGGTGGTAGAACATCCAGCACATATGACCTTGTTGAGCCTATGCAATTCCTGTTTGTAAGAGTGGTGAAAGCACAGGATTTGCCCTCTAAAGATATCACAGGAAGTCTTGACCCATACGTTGAAGTAAGAGTTGGGAATTACAAAGGAGTCACTAAGCACTTCGAGAAAAATCAAAGCCCAGAATGGAATACAGTCTTTGCTTTTGCTAAAGAAAGAATACAGTCTAATCTTTTGGATGTTGTGGTTAAGGATAAGGATATGTTGAAAGATGATTTTGTTGGGATTGTTCGAATTGATCTGCATGAAGTTCCAACCCGAGTTGCTCCAGATAGTCCACTGGCTCCAGAGTGGTATCGCCTGGAAAACAAGAAAGGGGAGAAAAAGAAGGGGGAACTGATGCTTGCAGTGTGGATTGGCACACAAGCTGACGAAGCATTTCCTGATGCTTTCCATACAGATGTAGCTAGTCCAATAGATATGTCAGTGCCATCCACCCAAATCCGCGGAAAAGTGTACCATTCTCCTAGGCTGTGGTATGTTCGTGTCAATATTATTGAAGCACAAGACTTAGTTGTGTCGGAGAAAAATCGCTTTCCTGATGTCTCTGTGAAGGCTCGGATTGGGAACCAGGTGCTGAGGACTAAGCCAGTTAGATCTCAAACTATGAATGCTCTGTGGAATGAGGATCTGATGTTCGTCGCTGCTGAACCCTTTGAAGAACATCTGATACTTTCAGTTGAGGATCGTGTTGCTTCCAACAAAGATGAGGCCCTGGGAGAGGTCATTATACCATTAAACACTGTTGAAAGGCGTGCAGATGATCGATTTGTTCGATCAAGATGGTACAACCTTCAAGAACCGGGTTCAGCTGACATTGAAGAGCCAAAGAAGAAAGATAAGTTTTCCAGCAGGATCCATCTTCGTGTATCACTGGATGGAGGATACCATGTACTTGATGAGTCCACTCATTATAGTAGTGATCTTCGACCGACGGCAAAGCAGCTGTGGAAACAATCAATTGGTATCTTGGAATTAGGTATCCTGAATGTTGATGGACTACACCCATCAAAAACAAGAGATGGAAGGGGTACAACAGATACATATTGTGTGGCGAAGTATGGTCACAAGTGGGTGCGGACCAGGACGGTTATTGACAGCGTAAATCCAAAGTTTAATGAGCAATACACTTGGGAAGTCTATGACCCAGCTACTGTTCTGAAAGTTGGGTTGTTTGACAATGGACAGCTTGAAGAAAAAGGTTCAAATGGCAAAAGAGACATGAAAATTGGGAAGGTTCGTATTCGGGTCTCAACACTTGAAACTGGTCGAGTATACACACATTCTTATCCATTGCTCATCCTTCACCCGTCGGGTATGAAGAAGATGGGAGAATTGCATCTCGCCATACGATTTTCATGTGCATCAATGGTCAACATGATGTTTCAATACTCTAAACCACTTTTACCAAAAATGCATTATGTGAAGCCATTGTCTGTAACACAGCAAGATATGCTGCGACATCAAGCTGTAAATATTGTGGCTGCACGGCTAAGCCGTGCAGAACCTCCTCTCAGAAAAGAAGTGGTTGAATACATGAGTGATGCAGATGTACACCTCTGGAGCATGAGGCGCAGCAAAGCGAACTTTTTCAGGCTGATGTCCGCCTTTAGTGGATTATTCTCTGTTGGGAAATGGTTCGGAGATGTATGCATGTGGAAGAATCCTACCACGACATCATTAGTACATGTTCTCTTCCTTATGCTTGTCTGTTTCCCGGAATTAATCCTCCCAACGGTGTTTCTGTACATGTGCCTAATAGGGCTTTGGAACTATCAGTACAGGCCGAGGTACCCTCCTCATATGAACACAAGAATATCTCATGCTGATTCTACTCACCCTGATGAGCTTGATGAGGAATTCGACACCTTTCCTACATCACGGAGTTCAGAACTTGTTAGGATGAGGTATGATCGTCTTAGAAGTCTGGCTGGTCGAATTCAGACAGTAGTAGGAGATGTTGCAACACAAGGTGAGCGAGTCCAGGCACTGCTTAGTTGGCGAGACCCACGTGCCACTGTACTATTCATTATATTCTGCCTGCTTGCCGCCATTGTGTTGTATGCTACACCTTTCCAGGTGTTTTCTGTCCTGTCTGGCTTTTATGCAATGAGGCATCCCAGGTTCCGCCACAAATTGCCATCAGCACCCCTGAATTTCTTTCGCCGACTTCCAGCTAAGACTGATAGTATGCTATAGGTAGCTGGTGTGATATTTTCTGAAATCTGATTTTTGTCATTGTCCTCAAGGAAAATTGTCATATTGCCAAGGAGTAGCTTGGGGACCTGAAAAATAAGACCGGGAAATCAAAGAAATGTTCAAAAGTGTGATTGTTATTATTATCTTTTTTTCGCATGTTGTGCAGCAAGTTAGTTGCTTTCTTAGCACATCTTCCGGCTTTGCCAGGGCTCATGGAATGTAAAATGAATTAGGCAAAGATACTGAGAACTGCATGTGTTTTGTATATCAGATATGTACTGTTTATTTTCTATTATGTGCATACAGTCAAGTTGATATTGTATATCTTTTCCATTCTTGGATCTTGATGATATCAGATGTAAAATCCGTGTATTGATAATACTACATTCTTTCGACTCCGCATTGCCCCCTGTGTCTGTGGTTTATACAACAAAACTCAAAGCAGAAACTGCCATCGGGCCTGGAACCAGTTTCCAGTCTCATGGCATTGAACCAGACTGCTGTTACCTTATTAGTAAAAGAAATGCAGATAAGAGGATACAGGTTTTCACTTATAGCGACCAGATGAAAGAGTGTGTTGCTCTATTACTGTGCAGAAAAATACAAAATTGTTTTCAGCCACTGAAGAATCCTAAGACAATAATTTAATCCATCAAGTTCTTGTCACATTAAGGTTGTGATAGAAGATAAAAAGTTGCTGAAACTGAAAACTCCAATATAGATGTCTTTGTATGAAAGAAAAAAAGCCGTGACTGTCAAGAAGAGATGAACGCAATTATAATCACAAATATCTGAAGTTACTATAGTCCAGATAAGTACAAGTAAAAAAGAAAGTATAATAAACTTCACTAGATCATTTCACTGCTAAACTCAAAAACTGTATGCTTATAAGAAAATTTTCACTCCTTGAACAGAATATTGGCATTTTGTCTGATTAAAACACTATATAAACCAGGTAGACCATCCCAAATTCCACACAACCAACATTCAAAAACTAAAGACAGAGAAGAGATCAGGAACAAAAACCATGATGAACTCTTGTGTGGGAGCATCAATGTTGGTGGTGTTGGTTTTTGCCACTCCTAGTTGCTGCTTAGATGCAAGATTACAGGCTTGCCATCCGAGTGGCAAAATCAGAGGCATAAAGCCACCACCGGGGCAATGTAATCCGGAAAACGACTCAGATTGCTGCAAAAAAGGCAAGACGTACACCACTTACAAATGTTCACCTCCGGTGACTGGTAACACAAAGGCTATTCTAACTCTTAATAGCTTCCAAAAGGGTGGAGATGGTGGTGGACCATCGGAATGTGACAACCAATTCCATTCTGACAATACTCCAATTGTTGCCCTTTCAACCGGTTGGTATAGTGGAGGAGATAGGTGCCTTAACTATATCACCATAAATGCTAATGGCAGAAGCGTGAAGGCTAAAGTTGTAGATGAATGTGACTCTACCATGGGATGTGATGAAGAACACGATTATCAGCCTCCATGCCCGAATAACATTGTTGATGCTTCTAAAGCAGTGTGGGAAGCCTTGGGTATACCTGAAGGCGACTGGGGCGACTATGACATTACATGGTCTGATGCTTAGTGCATTACTATCAATTAAGCTATTGCTTGAATACAATGATCGTGTGCATACTCAGGTTATATGCAATATATGCCGAAGATAGTACTAGATTTCTATGTTTGTTGTTGTGAAATTACAATATAATGAAATTCTGTTCACATCTACTTTTTAAGTGATAGTAATATGAAATCCATACCTATGATACAGGAATGGTTAGTGAAACATCTGCAAAAGGATTTCATAGTTAATCTAAATCTATAACTGCTTGGCCTCGATCAATCATTCAATCAACTAAACCTACCAAAATTATTTGGCGAACTATATAAATAAAGTGCTTTAGAAATAGCTGCATCAAAGTTAGACTATTGTTATGCTAACTCCTACTTTATTCTACTACTGAACCAGCTATACATAGTACATTATACATAAGCGGAGTTACGAATTGGCATCAAATGGTTGAAATTTAAGTTGTTTAATTTCAACTTATATGATAATGATCACTTCCCCTGAAAGAAAGGAAAGACGTGCTGTTTTAGGCTCAATGATGTGAAATTCAGCACTTCTATAAATGCAATGTTTCGTTTAGCTCCAAAATAGCTTTCAGGGTCCTCAACTTATGACTTCAGTTACGTTAATTAAACTTGGTCGATTTGAAAACTTGATATGTGGTAGCACTGCTGCCGCCTGCCCATACAAGTAACAATAACACAGGCCTATTCAACGGAAAGTACCTCGGTTACAACATCTTTTGCCAGTTAAGTTTGCCTTAACCACACTACGGAGCAAGCTTGATGACGATCTTAAAGAAGGGATTCACAAGACATGAGTAGCTGCAACCGTAAGCTGCTCTAGTGTTTTAGTCATTTGTATAAATTAGAATTAGCATGAATGGTGATGAATTTCGAATCATTATAAATGAATTGTAATGCCCCTCCAGTATCATTAAAGAACTAGGCTTACTAGAAACACAGTTAGTTGTATTCGATACGATTCCTTTTAGCTTATTGAGGATTGTGTTGTCCTGTCAATAGAATTTCAAACAACCATAATCTTTATCTGAGTGGAGAGATTGGATGGGTAAATTATGCAAGTGGTACGAGAATCTATCCCCTCATGGACTTTTTGATCATCTTCAAACCTGAAATTCATTGTTTTATCCACTATATAAGCTCATTTGCCATTTTTAACCAGCTTTATAACACTCCAAGCTTTTCTTCAACACTATTTCGTGCAGTGGCGCTCCTGTTGTACAGAAAGAGTACAATTTCTTCTTAGCAACTATATAATCCAAGATGATAAAATACCTCGTCATTTTCTTGTCATATATATTAGGTGGAGATGGAATGCCTTTCTGCGATAAGAGAGTATGTTTAGGTTTAAGACGTGGGTGTAAATTGTAGAGACAAGATACATAAGAATCCAATTTAGATGTCCAGTTATAGAAAACAAAGGCCGTGACCATCAAGTAAAGAAGTTACTATAATCAAATACTGGGTTTGTTGTTGTTGTTGTTGTTGTTGTTATAATCAAATATTTTCAAATCTACTGTAGCCAAATAACTATAAAAGGATAAAAGTGTGTTCCACGCCAGATCGTTTGACTGCTAAATTCTCAATGAATGCATACTTAACAATAAGAAACTTTCATGTCTTAGAGCAGAATATGGGAATTTTGTGTGACCAAAACACTATATAAACCAGTTAGATCATCCAAGTCTCCACACAACCAACATTTGGTAACAAAACTAGATAAGAGAAAGGAACAAGAGCAATGAAGACATATCTTTTGGTGCTGCTGATTTTTGCTACTTTTACTTGCTGCTTAGATGCAAGATTACAGGCTTGCCAGCCGAGTGGCAAAATCAGAGGCATAAAGCCACCACCAGGACAATGTAATCCGGAAAATGACTCAGATTGTTGCAAACAAAAAAGATGTACACCACTTACAAATGTTCTCCTCCTGTGACTGGTAATACCAAAGCTGTCTTAACCCTAAATAGCTTCCAAAAGGGAGGCGATGGTGGTGGACCATCACAATGTGATAACCAATACCACTCTGATGATACTCCAGTTGTTGCCCTTTCAACCGGATGGTATAGTGGAGGAGATAGGTGCCTTAATTATATCACCATAAGTGCTAATGGAAGAAGTGTGAAGGCTAAAGTTGTAGATGAGTGTGACTCTACCATGGGATGTGATGATGAGCACGATTATCAGCCTTCATGCCCAAATAACATTGTCGATGCCTCTAAAGCAGTGTGGAAAGCCTCGGGTATACCTGAAGGTGACTGGGGAGATTATGACATCACATGGTCCGATGCTTGATGCATTAAGTTATAGTATCTATGTTATCATTGGGAACATGATGATTGTATACATGCTTAGATTGTGTATGTGATGTAGATGCAATTAAATTCTGATGTTATTGTTGTGAAATTACAGTGAATGAATTTATGTAAATATTGTTGTGAGAGTACAGTGAATGAATTTATGTAAATATCGACTTTGAAGTCATTGTAAAATGAGTAAGTTTCATGCCTACATGTGTTGGGTCATGGGCCTTTGTCCCTTCCTATGTGGATAAAATGTAGCCTAATTTATTGGACCAGCCCACTTTGCCCATAGCCCAATTATATGGGGCATATATATTGACCTTTTTAGGTCTTATTCTGAACATACACAGAAAAAACTTCTGCAGCCACACAAAAAAAGGATCAGAGAGTGCAGATTTTCGCCCAGAAAAATCCAGCCACAATAGTCATCTTTAAACTGCGTTTCCCGCTTCGTTTGTCCGATTGAGCTGATTTTTGGACTGCATGTTACTCTCATCTCGATCTTTGATTAGGAATTTGAAGATCTTGATTTGGTGACCTGTAGCTCCTGTTTTTCATCTCTGAATAGCAGCTACATTTTTGGTATTTGTACTCCTTTTACTCTCTTGTTTTAGTGTTGTGGTGTATGTATTGTTTCTTGTTGTTTGGCACTTGTTTGGTGGCCATTTGGGAGAACAATATTGTAACAATTTGGTGGTGATTATAGTGGAGGTTTTGGTCCCGTGGTTTTTTACTCTTCACACTGAAGGGTTTTCCACGTAAATCTTATATCTCGTGCGATTGCCTTTATTCTTGTCTTGTTTCATTTTGGTTGAGTTACTTGCTGCCCCATATCATTATTTTGTTTGGTTTGCTTATCTCTTTTTGGTTCAAGTTGACAGGGAAAGTTTAGTCTTGGGTATTTTCCGCTGCTACCCTGTCGGGCTCTTTGATTGTGTGCCCGTCTTTTCCAACAAAGTGGTATCAGAGCATTGGTTTTTGTTGATTGTCGATTTGAATGATGGAAGCAAATATGAGTAAGATGGTGTGTTTGAATGGTAGTATATCTTCTATTTGTCAAGAAAATGCATCTACCTGTATTTGCGTCTACTAAACCTGAATCCATGTCAGATGAGGATTGAGAATTTGAGCACTTACAGGTTTGTGGCTATATCAGACAATGTGTTGAAGACAATGTTAGAAATCATATTGTAAATAAGACACATGCTAGAAGTATGTGGGACAAGCTCGGAACACTTTATGCTTCGAAAACTGGCAATAACAAGTTGTTCCTACTTAAGCAATTGATGAATATCAGGTATAAAGAGGGCAGTCCTACTTCTGATCATATTAATGATTTTCAGGGTGTCCTTGACCAGCTGTTCGGAATGGGTGTAAAGTTCGATGAAGAAATTCAGGGACTTTGGCTTCTTAATACTCTACCTGACTCTTGGGAAACTCTTCGAGTTTCTTTGACTAATTCTGCTCCCGGTGGTATTGTAACTATGAAATATGTTAAGAGTGGTATCTTGAATGAAGAGATGAGAAGAAGATTTCAGGCCTCATCTTCTTCATCTTCACACTCTGATGTTTTGGTTACTGAAGAGAGGGGGAGAAATAAGTTCAGAGATTCAAATGATAGAGATAAAAGTGGAAGCAAGTCAAGGTCTAAATTCAAGAATCTTACATGTGACTATTGCAACAAAAAGGGGCATATCATGAAATATTATTTCAAGTATAAGAGAGATATGAGACGACAAAAGAAAAAAGGCAATAATGAAAATCCTGTTGCTGTTGTTGCTAATGATGATCTTCTTGTTGCTTGTGGTGAGAATGTCATTAATCTTGGGTGCTACTTCTCATGTTACGCCTAAGAAGGAATTATTTTCTTCTTATACTCCAGGTAATTTTGGAATGTTAAAAAATGGGCAATAATGGTGATGTCCCTGACAGAGTTTGGTCTGGTAAGAATATTTCTTATGATCATCTTAGAGTCTTTGGGCGTAAATCTTTTGTGCATGTTCCTAAGGATGAAAGGTCAAAATTGGATGTTAAAACTAGACAATGTATCTTCATTGGTTATGGTCAAGATGAATTTGACTATTGTTTCTATGATCCAGTTGAGAAAAAACTTGTTAGAAGTCGTGATGTTATGTTCTTTGAAGATCAAATAATTGAAGATTTTGACAAAGCTGAGAAGGTTGATTCTCAGAGTAGTGAGAGTTTAGTTGATGTTGATCCAGTTCCTTTGACTACTGCTCCTGAAGAAAATCTTCATGATGAAAATCAATTTGATAATGAAGATGATGATCATGTTCAGAATGACCAGCAAGTAGTTGTTAATGATCCAGTATAGGTTTATATGGTTGATCAGCAACCTGTTGATGCTTCAGAGAGTTCTCTCAGACGATCTACTAGAGAGAGAATACCTTTATCTCGTTATTCTCCCAATGAGTATGTACTCTTGACTAACGGAGGAGAACCTGAGAGTCTTGATGAGACCATGAAAAGTGAAGAAAAAGAAAAGTGGTTTGATGCTATGGAAGATGAAATTAAATCTTTGCAAGATAATCATACCTTTGATTTGGTTAAGCTGCCTATAGACAGAAAAGCTTTGAAAAATAGGTGGGTTTTTCGGGTGAAGCATGAAGATGGTAATCCAATTTCACGGTACAAAGCTAGATTGGTTGTGAAGGGATTTAACCAAAAAAAGAGAGTTGATTTTGATGAGATATTTTCTCCGGTTGTGAAAATGTCATCCATTCGTGTGGTTCTAAGCTTATCTACAAGTCTAGATTTAGAGGTTGAGCAAATGGATGTTAAACCTGTTTTTCTCCATGGTGACTTAGATAAAGAAATTTATATGGAGCAGCTCGAAGGTTTTGAAGTCAAGGGAAAAGAGAATTATGTTTGCAAATTGAAGAAAAACTTGTATAGTTTGAAACAAGCTCCTAGGCAGTGGTACAGGAAGTTTGGTTCCTTTATGAGTCAGCAGGGCTTCAAGAAGACTACTTCAGACCATTGTATTTTTGTGCAAAAATTCTCTGATGGTGACTTTATTATTGTGTTGCTTTATGTTGATGAAATGTTTGTTGTTGGTCATAATACTTGCAGAATTCAAAAATTGAAGTAAGAGTTGAGTAAGTCTTTTTCTATGAAAGACTTAGGACCAGCAAAGCAGATTCTTGGCATGCAGATTGTCCGTGACAGGAAGGCCAAGAAGTTGTGGTTATCACAAGAGAAGTACATTCAGAAAGTACTTCAAAGGTTCAACATGGATAAGGCTAAGGTCGTCAGTACACCTTTAGCTATGCACTTCAAATTGAGCACGAAGCAGTGTCCTTCCAGTGATGATGAGAAGCAAGATATGAAGAAAGTTCCTTATGCTTCAGCCGTTGGTAGTTTGATGTATGCAATGGTTTGTACAAGACCGGATATTGCTCATGCTGTTGGTATTGTTAGCCGTTTTCTTTCTAATCCGGGAAGAGAACATTGGAATACTGTAAAGTGGATTATGAGATATCTTTGTGGCACTTCTAGTCTGAGTTTGTGTTTTGGTACAGGGAATCTTATTCTTTGTGCTTATACTGATTCAGACATGGCTGGTGATGTTGATACTCACAAGTCTACTTCAAGGTATTTGGTTACTTTTGTAAGGGGAGCTGTGTCTTGGCAATCTAGGTTGCAAAAATGTGTTACTCTATCTACTATAGAAGCTGAGCTTATTGCTACTGTTGAAACTTGTAAAGAATTGCTTTGGATGAAGAGATTCTTGGGGGAACTTGGTTGTGCTCAAGAGAGGTATGTGCTTTATTCCGACAGTCAAAGTGCCATACATCTTGGTAAGAATTCTACATTTCATGGTCGGTCTAAACACATTGATGTGAGATATCATTGGATTCGGGATGTGTTGGATTCTAAGTTGCTTGAACTTGAGAAGATTCACACAGATGAAAATGGTTTCGACATGATGACTAAAGTTTTGCCAAGAGAAAAGTTTGAAGATTGTTGCATGATCGCCGGGATGGCGGTCTCCTCCACATAGTTGGGAGGGGGAGAATTATTGGGTCATGGGCCTTTGTCCCTTCCTATGTGGATAAAATGTAGCCCAATTTATTGGACCAGCCCACTTTGCCCATAGCCCAATTATATGGGGCATATATATTGACCTTTTCAGGTCTTATTCTGAACATACACAGAAAAAACTTCTACAACCATACAAAAAAAGGATCAGAGAGTGCAGATTTTCGCCCAGAAAAATCCAGCCACAACAGTCATCTTTAAACTGCGGTTTCCGCTTCGTTTCTTGTCCGATTGAGATGATTTTTGGACTGCATGTTCCTTTCATCTCGATCTTTGATTAGGAATTGGCAGAGCTTGATTTGGTGTCCTGTAGCTCCTGTTTTTCATCTCTGAATAGTAGCTAAGTTTTTTGTATTTGTACTCCTTTTACTCTCTTGTTTTGGTGTTGTGGTGTATGTATTGTTTCTTGTTGTTTGGCACTTGTTTGGTATCCATTTTGGAGAACAATATTGTAATAATTTGGTGGTGATTATAGTAGAGGTTTTGGTCCTATGGTTTTTTACTTTTCACACTGAAGGGTTTTTCACGTAAATCTTGTGTCTCGTGTGATTGCCTTTATTCTTGTCTTATTTCGTTTTGGTTAAGTTACTTTCCGCCCCATCTCATTATTTTGCTTGGTTTGCTTGTCTCTTTTTGGTTCAAGTTGAGAGGGAAAGTTTAGTCTTGGGTATTTTCCGCTGCTACCCTGTCGGGCTCTTTGATTGTGTGCCCGTCTTTCCCAACAACATAGTCAATGAAATCTGAAAAACAGGACTTGGTTCTTAACTAATCTATAACGTAATACATTTGACAAGATCATTCAATCAATCAATTCTCTTCGGTACCAAATTTAGATGCACTCAGTCTCAGATATACAGATCTTGTATACCAACTCTTACTTTAACAGTTCAAACCAACTATACTTTGTACATTTGTGGGGTTATGAATTGGCCTTAATTGGTTAAAAACTGAGTTGCTTCAACTTTCATGAAGATGCTCACTTGCTGGAAATGACAGAAAAATCATTAAGCATTTCCTGTTTCAAATTGAACAATCAACACTCTAAAAGATGCAGAATTTCATTACTGGTCAGTTGCTTTCAGGGTCTATGGAAACCAAAAGATTATCAGTCGTTTAACACAAAAAAGAGATGTGGATTAGAGGATACAAGTCTAAGAACAACAACAGATCTACTGAGTGACTATATCTAAGCTTAAAGTGATGCCCCTGAAGAAGCAACTCAAGTTTCAACGGCAACTCACAAGATGTTGTTTACTTTCATACATTGCAGGTAGATAAACAAACATCATAATCAGAGGTTAAAGACATGTTCTCCGGGTTGCTGAATTTGTCGCATGGACAAGCTCAAGAAGGCAGTAGTCAATAGCAAGCTGCTGATGGTGTTTTGAGTAAATTCTCATTTTAGAATTGGCATAAAAAGTGATAAGTTCGAAAATCAACACAGACTAGGTTCTTTTACTTATTCAATCCACACGAAACATTGAAAAGCTAAAGCTTCATTGTTTAAGTCACTATCAGACTCATTTGCCATTTCTAACCAACTTTACTAACACTTCAATCCTTTTTAATCATTTTATTTGGTTTTCTTGTTGATCTTACTTCAGTAAACATTTTTCAGCCAAGTTTTGTAATTTTCTTTATCAGTTGATGAATCCTCTTTTTTGTTATCATTTGTGAATGCAAAAAGATGAAAAGAAATTACAAATACAAAAGGCAAGTGTATTTCTCTCTCCTACATTACCTGAGGTAATATCTTTGCTCATTGTTGCGCATGTATCCTATATGAAAATTAACAATAAAAGAACACATAATATATATTTGAAACAATATCAAAAAAATTAATCATTCATCTTTTGGATCTATTATCCAGCTAAACAGGTAAATAAAGATTTGATTTATGAATTTGAGCGAAACATATTTTCAAGATCAATTTGATGATTTTATTATCCTCTTTCGAAATATATTTTGATGAGATTAAGACTCAATATGATATATAATCAAAGTAATGGATCATTTACCTTTTCATGTTATTTGAAACTAAATATTCTAAATAATCCATAATCACTGATAAAATCCTCAAAGAAATACTTAAAAAGGCAATAACAAACCCAAATTTAGAAAAATGAACAAAATAATGATGCAATGCACGTAGCTGGAATTTCAACAGTACTATTAATATAAAACAAAATACGAGTTTCCGTCTTTTTTCTTTTAAAGAAATAAACATTATCTGCTTCAGTAGTGTTAACTCAAGTACAGCAAGAATACAGAATTGCTTTCAGCAGCTATAGAATACAAGACAGTAAAATAACCTATCAAGTTCTTTTCATATTAGATTTTGGTAGAACACCTACTCACATGATTCATCCACTAGACCATTTGACTGCTAAACGGCCAGAAACTGTATACTTAATTATAAGGAACTTTTCATTCCTTGAGCAGAATGGTGGCATCTTGTGCGACCAGCACACTATATAAACCAGTTAGATCATCTAAGTCTCCACAAAACCAACAATTGGAAACAAAAATTAGATAAGAGAAAGGAACAAAAGCAATGAAGAATTCTAGCTTTGGAGCATATCTTCTGGTTTTACTCGTTTTTGCCACTCTTACTTACTGCTTAGATGAAAGATTACAGTCTTGCCAGCCGAGTGGCAAAATCAGAGGCATAAAGCCACCACCGGGACAATATAATCCTAAAAATGACTCAGATTGTTGTAAAAAAGGCAAGATGTGCACCACTTACAAATGTTCACCTCCTGTGACTAGTAATACCAAAGCTGTTTTAACCCTAAATAGCTTCCAAAAGGGAGGCGATGGTGGTAGACCATCAAAAAGTGATAACCAATACCACTCTGATGATACTCCAGTTGTTACCCTTTCAACCGGATGGTATAGTGGAGGAGATAGGTGCCATAACTATATCCCCATAAGTGTTAACGGTAGAAGTATGAAGGCTAAAGTTGTAAATGAGTTTGACTCTACCATGGGTTGTGATGACGAGCACGATTATCAGCCTCCATGCCCAAATAACATTATTGATACCTCTAAAGCAGTGTGGAAAGCCTTGGGTATACCTGAAGGTGACTGGGGCGAGTATGACATCACATGGTCCTATGCTTAATGCATTAAGTTATAGTATCTATGATATCGTTGGGAATATGATGATTGTGCATGTGCTTAGATTAAATATAATATGTGACATAGATACGATTAATTCTGATGTTATTATTGTGAAATTACAGTTAATGAATTTATGTACATATCGACTCTGAAGTCATTGTAATGTGAGTAAGTTTCATGTCTACATGGCCAATGAAATCTGAACAACAGGACTTGGTTCAATAACTAATATAAAATCTACTACATTTGACAAGATCATTCAATCAATCAACTGGCTTCGATACCAAGTTTAGTTGCAGTCAGGTATACAAATCTTGTATATCTGTTGGTTTTTGTAAAAGAAAAATGAGGCAGCGAAAAGGGAGTTAAAATGGCTCTCAAAGAATTGAATAACTTTCAATAGCATTCAATGATTTTACTAAGCATTGAGGGGCTTTAAACAGCCAACATAAAATAAAAATTTGCATAATTTGAAATTTAAAACAACTTGAAATATCTCAACAACAAAACAAACTAACAAATATTTAAAATTCAAAGTCATCCTAATCTAAACAACTTATTTTGCTAAAAACTAGTGCAGTAACTTAAAGCAATTTCCAACACTCCTCCTTGCTTTAGTTACTACGATTTAAAAAAGGCGCTCCTCCTCAATTTCTGCTTCCGCAAATTGTACTTGAGGATTGTTTTTAAGCTTGCACAATTTTGTAACATGACCTGTTTGTTTGCAATTTCCACAGATTGCATCAGGTCTCCACCAACAAAAATTCTCCAAGTGTGTTTTGTTTTTGCAGTGTCTGCAATGAGGATAATTACCTTTTCCTTTTTTGTTTTGTGCATAAAAGGCACTCTCAGTAATATTGTCTTGTCTAAAAGCTCTTCTTTGCTCTTGTGCTTGAAGAGCACTTATTAGTTCTTCAACAGAGATAGTAGAGAGATCTTTAGACTCCTCCAGAGCTGAGATTTTAGACTCGAATCTCTCTGGAATTGTCACAAGAATTTTTTCTACTATTCTGTCATCTTTGAAATCCTCACCAAGTAACCTGATTTTTCTGACAAGCAAAGAAATCTTTTCAGAATACTTAGCAATAGTTTCATCCTCTTGCATTCTAAGAGATTCAAAATCTCTTTTCAAATTCAAAATTTGTATTTGTCTAACTCGGTCACTTCCTTGATATTCTTTTTTTAGTTTTTCCCAAGCTTCATTTGCTGTCTTACAAGCAATGATTTTAGAAAAAATTGAATCAGCAACTAAATTTTGAATTACAGCTTTGGCTTTGAATTTTTTGAGCTTTTCATCTGAATGAGATTTAATTTGAGCAACAGTAGGATTTTCAGGGAGTGATTGTAATGGTGTATCATCCGCTACAACTTTACATAGATCATAGGCTTGAAGATATGATTTCATTTTCACTGACCAAATTTGGTAGTTTTCGCCAGTGAAAATTTTTGGGGCATTCAATGAGAGACTGCTGCTTGACATCTTTTTGGTTAAAAATAGCCTTACGCTTTGAAAATAAGCACGGGTTGAAAATGGTAGCCCTGATGGGTACGGATTAAAAAGATAGCCCTTGCGGGTTAAAAATGGTATGGTAGCGCTTTGGAAGAACACACAGATCCCGTAAGATCAATGAGGCTCTGATACCACTGTTGGTTTTCTTAAAAGAAAGATGAGGCAGCGAAAAGGGGGTTAAAATGACTCTCAAAGGATTGAATGACTTTCAATAGTATTCAATGATTTTATTAAGCATTGAAGGGCTTTAAATAGCCAACATAAAACAAAAATCTGCATAATTTGAAATTTAAAACAACCTAAAATATCTCAACAACTAAACAAACTAACAAATATTTAAAATTCAAAGTCATCCTAATCTAAACAACTTATTTTGCTAAAAACTAGTGCAGTAACTTAAAGCAATTTCCAACAATATCTTCAACAGTTGGATCACTTAGGCTAATTTGACACAAGTCTTACTCTAACAGTTCAAACCTACTATACTTTGTACATACGCAGAGTTATGAATTGACCTCAACTGGTTAAAAATTGAGTTACTTCAAGTTTTTGAAGATGCTCACTTGCTGGAAATGACAGAAAAATCATTAAACATTTCTTTATTTAAGTTTAACAAAGTGAATTCAGCACCCTCAAAATGCAGAATTTCATTTGCTCCATAGTTGCTTTCAGGGTCTGATGGTAACCAAAAGGTTCGCCAGCCATTTAACACAAAAAAAAAGAGATGTGGATTAAAGGATATAACTCTAAGAACATCGGCAAACCCATTGAGTGGCTGTGGCTATGCCTAAAGTAATGCCCTTGAAGAAGCAACCAAACCATCAACAGCAACACACACGATGATGTTTACTCTCACAAATTGCAGCATGGTAGGTAAGAAAAACATCATAATCAGGGATTAAAGAGCATCTTCTCTAGGTTGCAGAATCTGTCGCAAGGACAAGCAAGAAAGCAACAGCCAATAGCAAGCTGCTGAAGTGTTTGAGCACATTTCCCATTTTAGAATTGGTATAAAAAGCGATGAATTCGAAAATCAACAAAGCCTAGGTACCCTTACTATTCGAGTTAATAACTCAAATGATTACTCAACTTTGAACTTTTATCCCAGAAAGTCACTCAACTTTGGACTTTTATCCCAGAAAGTGCTAATGGAAGAAGTGTGAATGGCTAAAGTTGTAGATGAGTGTGACTCTGCCATGGGATGTGATGAAGAGCACGATTATCAGCCTCCATGCCCAAATAACATCGTAGAAGCTCTAAAGCAGTGTGGAAAGCCTTGGATATATCTGAAGGTGACTGGGGTGATTATGACATTACATGGTCTGATGCTTAGTGCATCATTATAGTGTTGTTTGCATATGATGGTCGTCTTAATACTCAGATTATATCATCTAATTTCTCCTGTTTGTTGTTATGAAATTACAGTATAATTAATGAAATTTGAAGTTCATATCAACTTTTGAAATGATGGTAATATGAAATTCATGCCAAT
The DNA here is from genome assembly GCF_002878395.1 of Capsicum annuum. NCBI lineage: Eukaryota > Viridiplantae > Streptophyta > Magnoliopsida > Solanales > Solanaceae > Capsicum > Capsicum annuum. The sequence goes on from NC_061118.1 coordinate 144,859,096, forward strand.
GAAAGAAACCTGATTAGTGAAATCTGAAAAACAGGACTTGGGTTCATAAAAATTAAAATATCTCAATTAACTTATCAAATTTATTTTATCCACTTTCTCTGACGAAACTATTTTTCTCATATTTAACTAACTTATTTTCTATTTGGAAAATTGAACTATCAAACAGCAACAACTCTTTTAGGTAACCACATTGATTTGAATATCATACTTAGGAGTGGTTTGATAGACACATTAAATTATCTTGAAATTTTAATTTTAATTTTATAATTTGTATACTAATTTAGATAAAATAATCCTAAATTAAATAAGATAACGAAAATTAAATCTGAAATTAATCAAACACACACATCTATAATCTATATCTATAATCTATATATAATCTATATAATATATTAAAAGTGTGAAGACCTTAGAAAAGTATTTGAACTTTTTACCCTCCATTAAAAGTTTCTGCAATAGACAAAATTGTCTTTTCACCTTTTATTTTTAATTTATTATTTAATCATAAGGACTCCTAAAAATATATGGATAAAAATTAAGCACTCCTAAAATATATGGGATAGAAATTAAGGACTTTTGAAATATATGAAAAGAAATAATCAATATAATATTATTAAGAACTTTTGAAATATATGGAAAGAAATAATCAATAGGATATATATGGAATCCTAATAAAAATATGTTTTTTTTTTCTTATATTTTAGTCATTTTAATTTATTTTTTAATGTGATTTACGTAATTTTTCTGTAGAATTAGGAGTTTATTTGTTGTTTTTTTTTCAAAATTTTCCATCTTTTAGCTTTCCAGAGTTGGAATTCTATAATATTTACTTTTTTAATTTTTTTTTGGTTAAGATAATATTTACTTTTTAAATTCCTTTTTGGTTTAGAGTCTTCTATATATATAAAAATATTATTGCACAATCTCATTCATGAACTTTATGGTCAATGTTGCTTCTGTATTTCTAGATTTTCTTTCTTTAAAAAATTTTCTTTTATAGTAGATCTTAATGTTTGTCTTCTTACCTTCTTTTATTTTTTTTTCACCATAAATATATCATTCATATGCTTTATCAAAATTGCAGGTTGTTGAAGTGAGTTTGTTAATAGGTATATTTTTTAAAATTTTAGACTGATTTTAAAGTTTACATTAATAAATGATGTATTTTGATAAGCAATTGCAAATTGAGAAATTTCTTTGTGAGCTTTGTTTATAGTATTTCATATACAATTAGTGATTTGAAATTGAATTATTTAAAATTTTGAACAGATTATTTGAATCGTCGCATTCTGTCTGTAACGGAAAATTGGTTGTTTATTCTAAATTCATAATAGGTAGTAATGAAAGTGACTTATTTATATTTTTGAACAAATTATTTGAATCATTGTATTTCATTATAAAAAATTGATAGATCATTCTGATTCATAATAACTAATTATCTTATTAAATAAAGTTTTTTTTATCTATGCTTTATGGTTAAAAAATTGCAGGTACTATGTTTTGAGGACTATTCATGGGATTAGGTTTTTAGGAGATTTGATTTTTATTTATTAATTGTTTGACTTATCATTAAATATTTTTCTTCATTGATTGTAGGTATAAAGAAGTCATCACCAATTTCGAGAATTGCTTTTTTGAAGAAATTATTTTAATTTTAATGTGAATCTGTATATCTACCTTCTCTTTTTTAAAATTTATTTGCATTGTAATTTAAAATATTCTGTATCTGTATTGGAGCTTGATTGAATTTGAATTCACATAAAAAAAATTCATATTAGAGGTTAAGCGCTCTCCATTAAAGGTAACTTGAGACTTATTATTCAATTCTAAGATTGTCACTACAATAAAGTAATAGTAACTTATATTATGATCAAGAACTATATCTTTTTTGAGTGAACTTGGAGAAAATATTAAAGATATAATATGTAAAAAAATTGAAATAGATGGAACAATAAATTCAGGTGTACTGGCTCTTTTAATTACATGGATGAAATTTTCTTATCAAGTGCTTGCATGATTTTATGTTTAATATTTGTAAATTATATGGTATTTGAAGCATAAATTTGTAAACAAGCTATTTGAATAAGTGAGTTGCCGTTTATTATTGCTTTCTATTTTTGATCTTACTCTTTCTATTCTATAAACAAATAAAACACAAATATTCATTTAATTAGCCCCAATTAAAAGGAGGAGTGCTATTTTAAAACCCTATAGGACATGAAATCTAAAAAAATCTCAAAAAAAAAAATACTTATTGACTCAATCAGTGATTGGTGTAAAAGAAATTACACAAAAGTGTCTTACGCTATTTATTTTATTTTTTTATTTGTAGTTCGTTTCAATATCTTTTTTTTTAAATAGAATTTTTAAATTTTCATATAGCATATTTAAAATTATAAGATTAAAATACATTTTAATATATTTTACATGTGTATAATAATTAAAAGAGACATTAGAAAATGTAGATGAATTATGTAAATAATGCCGTATAAAATGAGATGAGTGGGAGTATATTTTTACTGCTATCCAGCAAATCTTCTTTTATTACTCTTTCTGTACCGTATAACCTACCCAAAAACCCTTACTCTGCTTCCAAATTCTCTGTTTGATTTTCAGTTGTTTGTCTAAAATGGTGGCAAAATCGAAGGGAAAAGCAAGCAAGAAAGTTGTGAAAGACGATCCTTTATCTGTTTATGAATTTAGTGAGGATGATTTATCATTAAAGAGAGTAGTTGTACAAATTGCTCCCGATTCCAAGTTGCATTCAAACCCTACTAAATCTAAATCTGTTGGCCAAATCTCCACTGCAAGAAAGACTCGATCTGTTGGCCAAATCTCCACTGCAAGAAAGACTCGATCGCAGAGTAAAGCAGGTGTGAAGGGTAAGGGTACTGAATCTAATGTGAAGAAGAAATTGCTCAAATCGGGCAGAGGGATAGGTGGTTCAGTGAGAGGCAAATTAGCTGTCAAACGGAAGCTGATGAAGTGTGTTAATGCTGCTCGGAAAAATAAGGGAAAATCTGTACAGGTGTATGCTGGGGATGAAGTTGTTAGATCAAAAAAGAGAAAGGTGGATCGTGGAGATGAATTAATCGTACTAAGCCCTTTAAGACCCTCTTATTTGAAGGTACTTTTTCAACCGTTTATTGTTTCCGATTGTTGTGTTGATTGTTGTGTTTAATGTGTGCATATATGATTTGTATATAGAGTACAATAATGTTTCGATAGATCCTTGGTTAGAGCGTATGCAGGACTTACCCCCTCATCTCAGAGATGAGGTAAAGAGGTTGTTTTCGATGGACCCTTGGCTTAAGACAAAAACAGTCTAGAACCTACAAGACTTATAAAGATTATATTTCATGTAAAATTTAGTTAATAGATCGCTCTTTACTTGTTATCAAATAATAAATGTAGAGATGTTTTGAGTAAAAAACGTTATAGAGGCAAATTTCACAAGCATCCAAGGGTGTGACCTAGTGGTTCAATGAAGTTGGCTTGAGCATCATGAGGTCTCAGGTTCAACTCCCAAGAGAGACAAACATTAGGTGATTTCTTCCCATCTGTTCTAGCCTTGGTGGACATAGTTACCTGGTACCCATAGCTGGTGGGAGGTGGCAGTTATCCTGTGGAATTAGTCGAGGGGCGCACAAGCTGGCCCGGACACCATGATTATCAAAAAAAAGGAGGCAAATTTCACAAAGAGCGTAACATTATAATGATGGATGTTATTGTTATAGGAAAAAAGCTGTTATAGAAAGGTAAAATATAACATAAAAATCAGTTCTAAAGAATGCATGTCATGGTGAAATGCCCTTATAAAGGGTCTCTCGTATAGAGAGGATTGTACATACAATGTCCATAATTAATAAGTATGTAGGCAGTACTTGATGAATCTTTTAATTTTCCGCTAACGCCAATTTTTTTTGGGAATGCAGACTTGGGATTTCTACGTCCCACCAAACAGTCATTTCCACACGCGTATAAGTTCGCACACAAATTGTGATGTTGTTAACTTGTTGAAAAGCAAGTTGGATGATAGACAACTCCAGATCTTCAGGGGAACCCCATTCGGGTACTTTCTAGATTTGCCTCATGTAGTTGTTCAGAACCAGCTTATACACTCCCTATTGCTCAGGCAGATAGTTCCGGAAAGAGAGGATGAATTCTGGTTTAAAGTGAACGGAACCAAGTTGCGTTTTGGTCTGGTAGAATTGGGGATTATTACTGGTTTGCGATGTTGTGGTGATGCTGATAAAGGTTATGAATCTAGTGGTACCAATAGATTGATGGATATGTACTTTTCTGGACTTGAAAAGGTACCCAAGCAAGCACTGATTGACTGCTTCCTCCAAAAGAGATGGAAGTCGGACGAGGATGCGGTCAAGATTGCTGTGTTGTATTTCATACACACATTCTTGTTCTCAACTGCTAATAGCAAGGCATTCATCACAAAGGCTGATTTTTGTATTGTTGAGAGTGGGGATTATGAGACATTCCCTTGGGGTATACTTGTATTAAGAGCAATGATGGAGTCCATAAACAATAGGTTGCGTCCAGGTCTAAAGATGTATAGGATTGGGGGTTTACCTTTGGCTTTGCAGTGCTGGTTCTATGAGTGCTGCACTAATGTTGATGGCAAGTTGGCTCATCGGGTTGACAACAAAGTGCCTCGTATTCTTAATTGGAAAATTGTAAAGCTACCGACCTTGAATGAGTTGTCTCGTGGGTTATTCAAGATCAACAAGGACAAGGTGAATTGCAAAGTCAATTCATAATCTGTAATATGCAATATAAATTATGTATACATGCAGTGTATGCAGCATGTAACATAAATGTATGCGTAAATATCTTAACTATTGTGTTTTTAATTTTTCATCTCTACTCATTTGATCTCTTTCCTTTTTTTTGTAGTCGAAGTTCAAGAATATTTCTCCGACGGAATTTGAGCAGGTTCATTTGGATTTGCCTGAATCATCTGGAAATCCAAATGATACAGAGGTTGCATCCAGAGATCTTCCTGAAGTTTATCCTAGTGATGATGACTTTAGCACTCCTCCTAAAAAAAGCAAAAATTTGCGTAAAACCACATTTGGTCCCCCAATGAATAATTTAGAGAGGAGTGCCGAGCTCAAACTACTTTCTGATGAACAGTCAGAGTTGAAGAGTAATATTCGAGAGGTATGAGCAGTTGCAGTTCTGTGTGTCTGTAGTATAACATTTCAGTTTATCCAAACACAAAAAGTTGTTTCATTATTTTTCTTTTTTGATTTTTTAGATCTTTAAAGCAACCGAGTTGCTTAAGGAACAAATGGTGGCGTCATTTGCAGATGTCTTTAAAGCAATCGAGTCGTTGTCGAAGAAACAATCAGAAAAGGATAATTCAGAAGTACTGCACTTAGAATTGATTTCCTTTTTATTTTTACTGGAGTGCACTAATATTTTGTGCTGTTTCTAGCATTTTACTGTAGTTTATGTTTAATTTTCCGACAGATTGATGGAAGAGATGGCCACCATGACAGACATGGTGGTGGCGATTCCGGTGGTTTTAAAGCTAATGATGACCATGGCAGTGATGGCCCCGATCGTGTCAAGGACTCCCTTGGTAACAAGGAGAATGGCGAGAAAGTCAATATTGGAGCCTTGAGTGGAATTACAAATGGATGAGGAAAATCTATTTTCCCTGTCACATATTTAATGAGGTTAGATTTTCCTGCTTATTTTTTGTTTAATAAAGAAAGTAATCATCTAGTTGCTTCAAAATTTTTTGCTATTATGGTACTACTGTATAGCAAGAATACAAAATTATTTCCTGAACATGATTGTGGTTGCTCTCAGGTTAGGTGTGATAACTTAGCACTCCTGCTCATATCAATGATCAAGCCAACAAGCCCTTGGATACGGCCCTCTTTTTTTAGTAAAGTTTGCTTTCACGACACTAGAAGTTTGACGATGATCTAACTGAAGTTATTAAGTAGGTTCTTGAGGTTGCAAAATCTGTCACTGTGGAAAAGCAAGATAGAGCAGCCAAATGCAAGCTCTTAGTACTGTTCGAGTTCTGTCCAATTTGGAATGTTCATACACTGTTTAAGATGAATTTGGAATCTTGAAGGAGAATGAGGTCTTCCCTATTCAATCCACATCAGCAGCGACTATTTCAATCGGATGGTGTAATAGACATTACTCAATGAGAGTGACAACCGTAGGGTGTAATGCAGACCCTGGTTGTCGATTGGGCTTCGTGACCAAATAATATGGTTGCTGCGTCAAAAGCTGTCTGTTTCCTTTCAGCAAGTTAGTTGTAACTTAGTCCTAGAACTTGCTTTTGTAATTTATAGCCCCATCCCTTTCTATCACAAAAGCATTTTTCGCTGTGTGTATGTGTGAAGTTTTTTCGATTCAGTTCTATGCAATCATAAGATTTTCATATTAACGACAATGTGCTCTTTGATACTGTATTAGTATTTACTTATTTTATAATTAAAAAATAGAACTCTAACGCTGTACTTAGAAAACACCAGCAATGAGAAATGCATTAAGGTACAAAGGTATGGTTTTCATGTTAGCAGATGAAACAAACTGCAGTTCTCTTACTGTGCAGAAGGATAGAAACTTGAATTCATCACTCCAATTCATCTAACTATTAGTTATAGAGAAAAGGGCGTGACCGTCAAGGAAAGCAAAGAAATTATGATTACATATGTCCACTCTACAACAGCCAAATAACGAATAGAAGTAATCCCATTGACTGCTAATGTCCATATAAGTGTACTTAATTATAAGAAAACTTTCATTCATTGAGCAGACTATTGGCATTTTGTCTGACCAGAAACACCATATAAACCAGTTTGATCATCCCAATCTTCACACAACCAACATCTCGAAACAACACCTAACAAGAAAACAGGAACAAAAACCATGAAGAAGTCCACTGAAGGAACATAACTTTTGGTTTTGCTGATTTTGCTACTCTTGCTTATTGCTTAGATGCAAGATTACAGGCTTGCCATCCGAGTGGCAAAATCAGAGGGATAAAGCCGCCTCCAGGACAATGTAACCCCAAAAATGACTCAAGACATGTTGCAAACAAGGCAAAGATGTACACCACTTACAAATGCTCGCCTCCTGTGACTGGGAACACGAAGGCTGTTTTAACTCAATAGCTTCCAAAAGGGAGGTGGTGGTGGTGGACCCTCGGAATGTGATAACCAATACCATTCTGATGCACTCCAGTTGTTGCCCCTTCAACCGGATGGTATAGTGGAGGAGATAGGTGCATTAACTATATCACCATAAGTGCTAATGGAAGAAGTGTGAATGGCTAAATTTGTAGATGAGTGTGACTCCACCATGGGATGTGATGACGAGCACGATTTTCAGCCTCCATGCCCAAATAACATCGTAGATGCCTGCCTCTAAAGCAGTGTGGAAAGCCTTGGGTATACCTGAAGGTGATTGGGGCGATTGTAACATTACATTGTCCGATGCTTAGTGCATTATTATAATATTTGATGGTATTGTTTGCATATGATGGTTGTCTACATACTCGGATTATGTCATCTAATTTCTTATGTAATTTTTTGTGGTGCAGTTACAATATAATTAATGAAATTCTGTTCATATACACTTTTGAAATGATGATAATATGAAATTCATGCCAATAAAAGAGACATAATGAGCGAAAGCTAAACCCAGACTTGGTTCTGTAGCAAACCTAAACCTACTATGGTTTGGCCTTACTTAACTAAAGTTCAGTTGCTTTTAACTTTTATAGTGCTGTCCATCTCTTGGAATACAAAGAAATAACATTGCTGGGTTTGAACTTAATTAATACTGTGGAATCATCACTCCCGCATGCAGAATATCATTTTAACTCTGGGAGTTGATTTCATGGTTCTGTGCTTCTCACTTAAGTATGCTAACTCATCTTCGTGTGTTGGAAACAACTAGATATCTTGTATCACTACTTCTTATACAACTATATAGAAAACAAATGCCCTTACCATCAAGGAAAGTAAAGCAAAGTATTGTCAAATTTGTCCAGATTTACTACAGCCAAATAGCTAAAAGAATTACTAATAAAATACACTCATTAATCCATTTGACTGATAGACTTCATAACATTGTATGCTTAATTAAAAAGAAACTTTTCATGCCTTGAACAGAATATTGGCATTTTGACTAACCTTAACACTATATAAATCAGTTTGATCATCCAGTCTCCACACAACCAACGTTTCGAACACAGGATCACAAGAACAAGAACCATGAAGAATTCTATCATGGGAACATCTCTTCTGGTTTTGCTGGTTTTTGCCACTCTTAGTTGCAGCTTAGATGCAAGATTATAGGCTTGCCATCCCAGTGGCAAAATCAGAGGCATAAAGCCGCCTCCAGGACAGCGTAATCCGGAAAATGGCTCAGATTGCTGCAAACAAGGGAAGACGTACACCACTTACAAATGTTCACCTCCGGTTACTGGTAACACGAAGGCTATTTTAACTATTAATAGCTTCCAAAAAGGTGTAGATGGCGGTGGACCATCGGAATGTGACAACCAATACCATTCTGATGATACTCCAGTTGTTGCCCTTTCAACCGGATGGTATAGTGGACGAGATATGTAATGACCCTTCAGGTCATTTTCCATATTTATGCTTATCTTCACCGTTTGAGCTTCTCTATAGCTGCCCCAAGTTATTTATAACTTGCTGGGACCGACGGTTCAGTTTCCGGATAGTTTGTTTGTTTTTTAGAGTCAATTCCCTGTTTAGAAGTCTTTACTGGTTTCAAATGGTCAACGAGTGAAAACTTAAACGAAACGATCCCGTATGCAAATTCTGACTACGCCAACAGATTCGGAATATCGATTTTAGTTTAGGTAGATCTTAGGTCCGGGTCCCAATGCACTCGCGCTCATTTCGACCTATTGATTAGAAAGTTGAAAATTTGAATGAATAGGTGTGGGACCCACTTTTTATCGAAATGATCTCGGATGAAAGTTTTGATGATTCCAATGCATTTGAAATGTGGTTTACGCTCAAATTTCACTATTGGATCATACATTTTGGTTTCCAAATGAGTTTCGAGGGTCAAAAATAAGTTTTTGACTTTGCTGATGGCCCAGACAGCGACTGCGGATCTCCAAAGCTGGTATGGGTATTTAAGCACCCTATAGCCGCGTTTTTCAGCATTTTTGAGAGCCTAAAACTCTAAATGGGTATGATAACTCGAAATTGAGTCTTGTGGGTGTCTAGGGAGCTTGGTAAACATCTTTTATCATGATTATCTCACTTTATTGGTGAATTTCTTAGTTCTTGACCCAAAATTCCAATTTAGCTTAGGGCTTGATTTAGCCCTAAATTTGGTTTGTTTTCAACAATTCATTGAGGGTTACGATTCCTTGGTTTGTGTTGACCTCGGAAACGCGATTTCCGTACGTGGGACCCACTTGGGGTTTTTGGTGTCGTTTTGGTACCCAAAGCATAATAGTGCAATATGGATATCGTTAGACTCGTATTGATGAGTAGATTATATTTTTGATAGTGTGATGGCATTTTGGAGATTTTGAAGTGAAGACGAGCATGTGGTGCTTGAAGTGTGATTTTGCGATTTAGCCTTGAGGTAGGCTTCTGTCTACTCTTCTTCATGGATGATGTATGATATATATTGCGTGTAAATGTGAATGTTAAGATTGATATTGGATAGAATGACTTAGTATTGATTATACATATAAGTTTGGGGATTAGATGGGGTTTTTAACCCATAGGTTGAATTACTTAATACCCTTGTAGAATCCTATTGCCTTCCCCCTAGTTTGGGTAAATTTGTAGCATAGATATGATATAATGCTATGCTTGGAATATGGTTTTAGCATTTGAAGAATGAATATGTATATGTTTGTATACACGTCTCTCCGGTATGGGACGGAGGAAGATGCAGTATGATGCTTATTATTTCACTGATTGAATACTGGTGATGGCATGCATAGGTTTGGTACGTTCATGATTATTTACCATTATAAATGATGTGATTATAGCTGAAATGTGATCTTATGGTTGTTCTTCTTGTTAGATAGTTAAGCTATGTGGTCACTAGTTGTCTATTAGTTGAATATTACACTTGATGGCTAGGAAGCTAATGTATTAGTTAATGAATCTTTCTTAGTTGGAACATAGTAGCTAACGATAGTCAGTTAATGAATGATGTCATTTAATAAAAGACGGTTAGGCGACAAGTAGTAATGTGTTGTCTAGTAATGATTAACAAAAATAGGACGAATAGTTGATAATAATGAATGGTGGATAAATGACGGTTTTGGTCTAACGATGAACCTAGACTAGATGTTAGATGTTGACTATTAAATGAATAGTGGTTAGTTGTTATCTCGTGAACAAGGATTATGTGAAGAATAATGTTTAGGCTAATAACTAGAGGTTATGTGATGACTAGGGAACTAGCGATTTAATAATAATATGTGTTGGTTAGCTAATAACGAATAGTTGGGATGTATTGATAAGATAGACATCTTTACGGTTATGAGTATATCGGCTTGTGTCTGTGCACCTATTATATGCCTATATTTATATGTCGAGAGTTATAATGATATATTGGTACCCGATAAGGCCGTAGGATATTGTGATGACATACTGATACCCGTCAAGGCCGGAGGATATTATGATGATATTGATACCCGATTTGAGTTCGGAGGATACTATTGAGATGATATTGATTCCTGACAAGGTCAGAGGATATTATGATGATATTGATACCCGGTTCGAGTCCGGAGGATACTATTGAGTGATAATGATTTCCAGCAAGGCCGGAGGATATTGTGATGATATTGATACCCGGTTTAAGTCCGGAGGATACTATTGAGATGATATTGATTCCCGGCAAGGCCGGAGGTTGATTATGATGATGATGGTCCTGATGAGGACAATTATTATGAGTTGTGATATTGATGGTATACTTTGCATTCATTCCTGCATGTGCATCACCTATCACCAGTATGCACCTATGTCTATTAGCCGGTATGGGACGGTTGCATAGATATGGGTGAAGAATATGCCTTGTGTTGTTATATGTTGATTGAACCTTCCGAGTCTGGGGTGGTGGGGGTATGCATAGGCTCGGCTAGGTATTTGGTTGTCCGAAGTAGCCGGTTATTTATGATGTTATTGATATTGTTATTATCATTGTTATGATCATTATTATGGCTAGCCTATGACAGATTGGTCATGGATTCGGTATTGGGATAGAGGTATGTCTTCAGCCTTTGCTATCTTATGATTACATTACTATGCACGATTATTCTATGTCTAGCCATATGGATTAGAAATCCTGAGTATGTTGGTATTGAATCCTGATAGTATTATAATGAGGTCTTAAAATAAGAACATGACGATCTAGGTTATGTTTGAGATGACCTCCTGTTTATATATATATCTTATATATGAAGTCATGGTACTATCGGATATCCCTTTCTTCGTTGTTCATATTGTATAGTCGTTCCTTCGCCTTGCATATTATAATATATCTTTCTTTCGCTCTTTATTTGTATATTGACCTGGGATATACGGTATAGCTTTGGCATATATTGAATGTAGCTGGAATAGGATAGTTCACCTTAAAACTTCCTTAGTTTTGTTATGTTAGACTCTTGGACATAAATAGGATAGTTGTCCCTTGTTATTCTCATTGACTTATTACATGATTTATGCTCTTGATTGTAGTTTCCATTCTGTTTATATGTTGTATATATCTACTTTATCTTTGGAGCTCAGTTGGCAGATGCCTGCTGAGTACCATTCGTTTGGTACTCATACTACACCTCCACAGCCTGCAGATCATAGTACGAGTTATCGTCGTTGATATGTGCATCGTGTGGAGTAGCCCTGATTCGGAGACTTAGAGTGAGCTCCTGACGTTCGGAGTATTACTTATCTCTCTCCTATTTATTAGACTAGCCTCTAAGTTGTATTCAGAGGTGAGTTGAATCAGTGTATTTCTCCTTGATATATCACTTTTGTACTCTTATTATGTTTAGAAGCTCTTGTACTGATACCACCAGGTTTTGGGATTCGTCTATGTATTGATCTTTATCTCATGTATTCCGCATTATTTTCCTTATGTTATTGAGTAGTCCGTTACTAGCCGTTCCGGACTACAGGTTGGCTTGCCTACTGGTGGGTTATGATAGGCGTCATCATGACCTGAAAAGTTGGGTTGTGACAAGATAGGTGCCTTAACTATATCACCATAAGTGCTAATGGACGAAGTGTGAAGGCTAAAGTTGTAGATGAGTGTGACTCTACCATGGGATGTGATGACGAGCACGATTATCAGCCTCCATGCCCAAATAACATAGTTGATGCCTCTAAAGCAGTGTGGGAAGCCTTGGGTATACCTGAAGATGATTAGGGCGAATATGACATTACATGGTCTGATGCTTAATGCATTAGTATTTGATGGTATCGTTTGCAATATGATAATCGTCTACATACTCATATTATGTCATCTAATTTCTCGTGTAATTTGTTGTTTTGAAACTACAGTATAATTAATGAAATTGTGTTCATATACACTTTTGAAATGATCGTAATGAGATTCATGCCAATGAAAGAGACATGATCAGTGAAAGCTAAAACTAGACTTGGTTCAGTAGCTAACCTAAACCTATTACTGTTTGGCTTTACACAGCTAAAGTTCAGTTGTGTTATTTTTTATAGTGATGCTCACTTCCTGGAAAAGAAAGAAATAGCATTTGCTGAATTAGACTTAATAACGTGGAATTCATCACTCCCGAATGCAAAATATCATTTAGCTCTATGATTTCAGGGTCCTATGCTTCTCACTTTAATTATGTCAACATATCTTCGTGTGTTGGAAACAACACATGATATCTTGTTTCACTACTGACTATACAAATAATCAAGACAGCAAGCCAAATCTCATCGAACGTATAGTATCTTAGACGTAACCTTTTTTGCCAGTTAAGTTGTCCTTCCCTAAGGTAACAAGCAGGTTGTTGAGGTTACACAATCTGTAGCAAGGGACAAGCAAGACCGAACATCCAATAGCAAGTTGCTCTAGTGTTTAACCCCTTCAATTTGGCATCAGCCTAAGAGGCACAGGATGAGTTCGAAATCAATTAGGAGGAGGAGACCTTGCTTATGAATCTACACAAGTGGTGACAATTTCACCTTTCTCTGATGTATAGAATCTTGAACATTTTTGTACGTGCATGTTTAGTGGCTAAAGTTATTTGTAATAATTGATTTTGATATCGACAATGAAAATAAGCTCTTTCAATACTGTACTGATACTTCATATGAGAAATAGCCCCCTAAGAAACTTCAACACTCTATTCAACTTCCATAAGACCCTACAGTCCCGACTCCCGACTCCCGACTCCCGACTAGGTCACGGACCATTTATGAGTGCCGTTACAAAAGCAGTCTAGTGGAAAATCAAACAGATCAAAAACGATTTCTGACAGCAAATGAACTATCAAGGGCAGCCCGGCGTTGCGCAGGGTCGGGAGAAGGGCCCCACAAAAAGGGTGTGTTGTACGTAGCCTTCCCTTGCATTTCTGCCCGAGCCTGTTTCCAAGGCTTGAACCCGTGAGGCAACTTTATCAGTTACTCTAAGGCTCCCCTTCAGCAAATGAACTATCAAGACTTGATGAATTGAAGGCTTATTTTCTATTTTACTGCACTATATGTTCCTTTCCAACAGGCAAATGGAGCGGTATGCATGGAGAACATTAGTTGATCATTGTCACATTAAAATTAGTCGTAGTCTCCTCTATCGACTATCAAATTGAGGCCACAGGAAAGAAAGATCATAACGAAATCAAGACTTTAGTTGTTGTAGTCTGTCACTGTGTTGCACATAAAAGATACACAGATGCTAGAATACAGGTTTACATGTTTGGTAACCAGATGAAACAGTCTGTTGTTCTATTACTACACAGAAAATTACAAAATTGTTTTCAGCAACTAGAGAGTCCAAAATAAAATAGTCCATCAAGTTCTTGTCATATTAAGTAAAGTAGAATGCCTGCCTATAACAGGAAAATGTGATTAGGATTAAGCCGTGGAGGTAAATTTGAGATTGAAAAATATTTTATATACCTATATATAGAAAACAAATGCCCTTACCAACAAGTAAAGCAAAGCAATTATTGTCGCATTTATACACACACTAATCCATTTGACTGCTAAACTTCATAATATGTATACTTAATTATAAGAAACTTTCCATGCCTGGAACAGAATATTGGCATTTTGACTAATAAAAACACTATATAAACCAGTTTGATCATCCTAGTCTCCACACAACCAACACTTTAAAACAGAATCACCAGAACAAGAATCATGAAGAACTCTATCATGGGAACAGCTCTTCTGGTTTTGCTGGTTTTTGCCACTCTTACTTACTGCTTAGATGCAAGATTACAGGCTTGCCGGCCGAGTGGAAAAATCAGAGGCATAAAGCCACCTCCAGGGCAGTGTAACCCAGAAAACGACTCAGATTGTTGCAAACAAGGCAAGACGTACACCACTTACAAATGTTCGCCTCCAGTGACCGGTAATACCAAAGCTGTTCTAACCCTAAATAGCTTCCAAAAGGGTGGAGATGGTGGTGGACCCTCCGAATGTGATAATCAATACCACTCTGATGATACTCCAGTTGTTGCCCTTTCAACCGGATGGTATAGTGGAGGAGATAGGTGCCTCAACTATATCACCATAAGTGCTAATGGAAGAAGTGTGAAGGCTAAAGTTGTAGATGAGTGTGACTCTACCATGGGCTGTGATGATGAACACGATTATCAGCCTCCATGCCCAAATAACATCGTTGATGCCTCTAAAGCAGTGTGGGAAGCCTTGGGTATACCTAAAGGTGACTGGGGAGATTATGACATTACATGGTCTGATGCTTAGTGCATCATATATACTACTTATTGTACCGTTCCAATATGATGATTCTGTTCATACACACATCACGATTCATGTGTAATATGTGGTGTAAATAGTAAGTACTAAATTCTCATGTTTGTTGTTGTGAAATTACAGTGTAATGAAATTCTGTCCATGTCGACTTTTGAAATATAGTAATATCAAAGTCATGCCAATGAAAGACACATGATTCGTGAAATCTAAACAGGACTTAGTTTAGTTGCTAACCTAAACCTACTACAATTCGACCAAGATCTATCAATGAATCAACAATGCCTCCACGCACTAGAAGCTTTAGTGAATGATGTTTACAATCACAATATTGCAGCTACAGTAGGGCAACAAAAAAAAACAACAATACAGTGAAAATAAATGTGTTTGAGATACAACAAATTCACAAATACTCAAGACAATATATCAGGTAGCATCCTGCGGAGAGTACATCATATGCAACTTCTTTAGCATAAATTGCAAGCTATTATGGTACTTGTGCGATTTGAAATTGGCATAAATGTCTAAGGATGAACTCTAAATCAATAAAGAAAAGGAAGTAATTTCTTTTTCCTTCTTTAGCATAAGGGTTTGCCTCCTACTACAGAATCATAAGCATCGAAATTTTTTTATTAACATTAACGACCAGACCTCTGAGAGTTTCTTCCAATAACTAAACAGTGTAGCATGCCTCAATCTAATTAGGGTACACATTGGTGGAGCAACGGCATCAGAAAAAGAAGGATTGTAGCTTAAAAGACTGCATAATTACGTCTCAGTCTCAAGTTAGTAAAAGACTGCATAAGCTATACTATTTTTACACTAACTCCTTCCTTATTCGATCGTGGAACCAGCTATACTTTGTACCATATGGAAGAGTTGTGAATTGGCCTCAAATTATCCAAATCTGAGCGTTTTAACTTTTATAGTGATGCCCGCTTCCTGGAAAAAAATATTTGATGATTTAAACTCAATAATATGGAATTCAGAGCTGCAGAACTTCATTTAGCTCTACCGTTGGTTGCAGTGTCCTCTGCTTTTCACTTAAACTGTGTTAACTTATCTTGGTCTGTGGGTAACAATTTGATATCATGTAGCCGCGATGCCCATAGTGATACATATATTCAAGACAATAAGACAGGTCACATCCCATCCAAGGGGTACTACCTCAGACACAACCTTGTTTGCCAGTTAAGTACACTACACAGTGGCAGACAAGCTTAAATCAACAATCTGTTGTTCTATTACTACTCAGAAATATGCTGTGACTATCAAGGAAGTAAATACAAGTTATAATCAAATATGTCCAAACAACTAAAAGGAACTTGACTGCTAAACTTCATGACTAAACCTCTAGAACAAGAACCATGAAGATTGTTTCATTTCCCGTGGCTCGAACCTCTCGAGGGATCCCAACCATCCCACCTCAACCCAAGTTAGTAAACAACAGTTTTCTATTTCAATGTCATGATGACTTTCATCAAAATATTAGCAGTAGTTAACTGGTACTAGGAAATGTATTTCCTTACACGATAGTGATGGAAGCCTAACACCTACCAATAATTGATATTTGACATGTATATTCAAGTGTGACAAAATGATTGCAAACCTACAAGGTTATTTTATGCCCAAAAAAACAAACAAACATCAATAAATTAAAAGCAGCAAACAACAACATACTAAGTGCAGTCCCACAATAATAATATCCCCGCCCATAATTCTCACCTCCAAATGAATTTTGAGAGGAAAATTCTTTATTCTCGTAATACAATTTGTTCACATCTTTGTGAGATATTAAAATATACTGTAAATTATTTTCGAACCGGCCAGTGATATGTTTTGGCCACGAGATTCACGTATTGGTGGCAAGTTGGATAGTAGTTATATGATTAATTAAGCAATATAATATCAGTAATAAAATTGATCCCATGCATATGCTGGAACTCCTATATAAACATTGGGTACACAAAAAGAATAGTGGCAGGGAAAAACACAGCTATACTTGTTTCCATCCTCATTGTTTTCTCACTATGCTTCTATCATGGTGAATCTTCGATAATTACAACAAATTCCCCAATGGAGGCTGCGGCCACCCGCATCGCAGTGGCAGTGGAAGAATTATCCAAACCAGTTGATCTCTGGATTTTCAAGTTCTATAACAGGAAAATGGGTGTGAAAAAGCAGTGTGCATGCAAACCCTGCACACCTACTTGTTCATAACTAGGTCATATCATCCATCTCGGTGTGTCGATTAATTTGCATTTTCTGTGTCAGTTATTTCAAGTCTACCTACATGTTTCTGTGTCAAGTGAGAGTCGGATGATTTCAACTCTGCTGTTTGATAGTATTGTTGTTCAGTGTCAATCGCCCGATCACCGATCCACCTATATGTATATTAAATAAAATTGTGCACCGTAATTAATGAGCGATCAAAATTTGTTTGTCCTTGCATCATCATTTATGTTTGTCTAAGCCAGAGAATTCTTAACGTTAGAATTGAGTAGAAGGCTGTGATGTGATGACAAACATGATTATCAGCACATCATGTATGATGGATAATAGTTTCACTCCATATAAGAATCAAGGGAGTTAAAAAGTTTTATTGTTTTTTTCCATGGAATGGTTAAAGAACACATCCAGGGCACTCAAGCATAGAATAATTACAGAGGATCAGATTTCAAAATCAGGAAGAGACATTGGTCTAATGAAACCAAGAAATTATAAAAGTAAGTCATCCCACCAGAAGATCAAGAAAAAAATAGCTAAATGGATGGAAGAGTCTGTATCTAGAAGACAAACAACAATATGGTCCATATAACAGCTGGTTCAAGCCACGAAGGTCCACAAAGTTTTGTTGAACTAGAGGGAAAAAGTAACTGACCCCAAAAAGGTAACACAAGCTGGTTCGTCCTTTTTCTTTCATAAGTTTTGGTTGTTCCAATACTGCCTTGGCATCATTGATCAAATTTGTTTGCAAGGGCATATATTCATCCAATCCCCATGTAAAACACTGGTGATAAATTGCAGCACTATGTATACCCAAATTTATAGTTCTTGGGTTTTATAAATCACCTTAACATACATTGTTAAAATGCTTGATATCTTCTTTTGCTATATATGAAATAATAGCATATTGTACATCCTATTATTTTCTTTAGGACGATATTGAATCTGGTGGTTCAGATCTTCCACTCTGAACCCTTACATGACTTCAATATGCTTTAGTGTACTTATCAGAACGATATGCTTTATCATCCTCTCTACATATCTATCTGTCTTATATGAGGTAGCTTTCGTGCAAGAAAAATCTGTTCATTATTTAGGACGATACACAATGATAAACAAAATCGTGATGATGGAATTAGCCAACCTCAAGAAAGGAACATGTTGTAGCTTAAGAAGAAGCAAGTTGGTAAAACTTCCTCAATCAGATTAAGTCATTTATTAGACAAAACAACTACTAAGAGTAAGAGAAATATACCAGGTCACTACCATTAAACTATTCCAGTTCTCCAGGATATATGGAAATGCAAGCTAAAGAGAAAAATTACCAAAAGAAACGAGTTGCTGCTTTCGTCCAGACCCTGGTGGCCTTCCTCTACCCCTCTTCTGAGTTGGGTTTAATGACATTGCCTGAGTAGATGGAGGTGTATTCAGAGCCAAGGACATCGCCCCTTGAGCTCCATACTTCCGAGGCTTACCCCTCTTTCTGCGAACAGGCTCACCTTGTGGGAGTGATGATGATGCACCAATACTACCTCTAGGTGACATAGTTGATGAAGGATCCATTACTAGCGTTTGTGGAATCGGAGCGCCGCTACTACTAGATTGAAAGGCAATATTACCAGCAGCTAATGAAGGACTAATGCTTGGTGATCCCTGAAAACCAGGGGCATTCCCCGTCCCGCTCCCACTCCCACTCATCCCTCTCTGCATATAGTAAGGAGCGGATCCAGGTAACATCATAGCTTCCCTTCGATCCATACATTTATTTCTTAACAATATATCCCCTTCAAACAATGATCTAAATCTCAACGGAAAGGGAATTGAAGTCACGACTCTCTATTCCTATAAATCGAAAGTCGTCTTCGCAACATAGAAACCAGTAAAAGCTGCAACCTTGACCAAAATGACACAAAATCTGAACTTTAAACGCTCAAGGGAACTTTGTTATGCACATTCAAGATCTCCTTAAAATCCCAAAATGTATTTAGCTGTGAATTTCACCTCCCAACTAGCACAAGAATAACAATGGAAAGCTTGCTCAAGAACAAAGCTTCCCAGATACAAAATCTGAAAGGATTTTAAGAGTGTTATTAGTGAATGACATAAATGACACAGAGTAAGTAAAGCAATAGTAAGCAAATCAGCAAAATAGATACAGGGTAAAACACATTATAGTAGGAGAAGGAAAGGAAAAGAGTTGTGAGTTCAAAATTCAACAGAAAAGCAAAACAAGAGGCTAAGAATTGTACATAGTAAAAGAAATGCAAGTTCAAAGCAAAGGGCTAAGATTAAAGAACAAACAAGAGTTCCATAACTTTTTTAGCAGCTTGCCAAAACTACATGAGAAGGAAAAAAGGCTTCACAAATGCAAAACAAACAGAGAGTGAAAAAATCTCTTGGCCTTGTCCATTCTCACCTTACCATTCAAAACAAACCTCAAAACACTAAATTTCAACAAAAAGAACCAAAACCCAACAGAGATATCAACCTCATCGCATCAAAAACAAGAAGCCCAGTTACAAACTCTCAACAAAAACCAATTCTTGATTTTTCAAATTCAATAAAGATCACAACTTTATGATATTTTTAACCAAGAAACTGACACCCAATTAATTAAAATGCAAAAATGAAATGACCCTTTTCGGAAAAAAGAAGGTTAAATAGGCTTAAAGAAGGAAAATGGTGAAGTTGGTATAACCTGTGACAAGTCCTTATCTGAATTGGAAATTGGAAGTGTGGGGTAGAGAAAACTTTTTCTGTTTCGAGATGGTATAGATATGTGCTGTGTCATTGTGTGATGCCAATTTGTTTGAGCCAAAAAAGATTCAGAAGATTGAATTCAAAGAGAAAGCAGACTCTCTAAACCTGAAAAAGGGTGCTGGATGGATAATGCCGATATTTATTGCGCTCAAAAAAATTATTTAATAACCACTTCACAAAGCCTCTTCATTACCACGCGCAGCTTATGAAGCGCTGTTCCCTTGGTGGACCCCTTTTTTAACTGAACAATATGCACTCTTTTACCGCTGCAGTGGATGAGATTGCTTTCTTAATCAGAGATCTCAGTTTGAGCGTTAATTATGAAAAAATTTTTAATAGAGAACGTTATCCCTCAAATAAAATCTACTCAAAATAAATTTGAATTAATTAAACTTCAATCCGGCTGCTGAATATTAAATGAAAAACCAAAAAAAATATTCACTCTTTTGAGTCTCGACAATGTTTGATATGCAAATTAAATTATGAAATTATATTTTTTAAATTAATTTGCTTCATTATAAAGTATTAAATAAGGTAGATTATTTTAGATTTTGTAATAAAATTTATATACTAATATTTATTCAACAGTATACATTTGTCTTCTTTATCAAATGAGATTATAATTTTATTTTAAACTTAATTCTATTTTATTCACGTACCAAACAACCTAAAAGTTTTAAACAATCGACTTAAAAGTCCTTCAATTTAGAAATAGTTATTAACAACATTATATTCGATGTAATTTTATAAATAAATTTGAAAGGATAAAATATACACAATCTTTATCTATATATTAGAAGGTTATAAATATATAGTCACGCATGGATTATAATGAACAGATAAATAATGCATGAATTGTAATGTAAAATTAAAAGTCAAGATAATTATAGTGTCATATATTTATTGATAAATTTATTTAGACACTATTACTCTGTGTTTTAATTGAGCACTTAAATACGGAGAAAAATTATTTTTCCTATTTTTTTATTTAAATTTGCTTGATTTGATACAAAAAATTTTATTGTAAAAATATTTATAATTTTATATTTTTAAACTACAGATATGTAAAATGTATCAAAATGTCATTTAATTTTATACTTTTAAACATGTCATGTCAAAAGTTTAAAAATTTTAAAGTTGTAAAAAATGAAAAGAGATATTTTTTAAACCAAAAAAAAAAAAAACAATACAAACAAATTGAGACCGAAGAGGTATTAGACTCTTTTGGCCAGATTTTGAAATAAGTTTTTTTGTGTGTATTATATGCATTGGCCTCAATAAGTCGTACTTTATCCGTTATAAAAAGAATGACCTACTTTTTTTTTAGTTTATTTTTTAAAAAATTAAAAGAAAATGACTCATTTTTTTTATAATGTTTTAATTTGAACTTTTTACTTGATATGTTTGAAAACATATGATTAAATGATATTTTGGTACATTTGACATAATTTTAAGTTAAGATCATAAGATTCAAAAATCTTTTTTATTTTCTTAAATTTCATGTCAAGTCAAAACAGATCTTTTTTTCTAAACGAAGAGAGTATAACTTTAGGCATGTTTAAATTAAGGTTGATGCATACAATTAAAGGGGTAACATATTTTATATGTTTAGCTTATCATACAATTAAAGGGGTAACATATTTTATGTGTTTAGCTTATCTACCAAAACGTTTGTGAATATACACAAAGATAATTTCAAAACTCAAGTCAAAAATATCTTATTGAAATACTTTATTACGTATTCTCAATCATAACAAATTATAATTTTAGTGTATAAATAAAATTTACTAACCAATTTTCTTCGCACCAAACCGCCCCCTAATTTTCAGTTTGATCATGAGAATGTTTTCCTTCTTTAAAATAAAATTGTTCACTTTATTTCAAATACAATTTTAAATTGATATTTGATCATGAAAATTTTAAATACAACTTAAAATTTTATTTAAAAAAATAAAAATAAAAGTTATTTATTTTTCACTTCTTTCATTTTCACTTATCTTACAAAAAAATTAAAAAAATAATTTCAATTTATATTTATAATCAAATAGTACTTCTAACTCTAAATTGCCATACCCCTATCAAAATGTAAGGGTGTGTGGAAAAGTGAGGCGCGTAGGATGATTATACACCTCTAGCTTTCAATATATTCTAATACAGTATTATTATTATTTTTACTATACAATAAAATTTCTAATACAGATCACCAATATAATTGAATTAGGTGACAACAAATTTAAGAAAACAAAGAAAAAATTGGTGATCAAATATATATCCTCAAAAAATTATTATTAAATAAATTTATATAAGAATTTTATGTTTTCCAATGAAAATTTTAAAATCTCTCTTAATATTTTATTTTAAATCACAAATATTATTGAGCCGCCTTAAACGTCTAGTAAGTAATTAGTTTTGAAAGAGGCAAAATGTGAGGGGTGCGTGGAAAAGTGAGGCGCGTAGGATGATGGCGTCAGAGGTTTAAAAGGTTGGACCAAAGGGGGGTGTTGTGAAAGGGACAATTGAAATGACGAGAGAGAGCAGGCTTTTAGGCCTCCACATTTCACTTCAAATAACTTGGTTCGCAATGCTGGTGGATCTAGAATTTTAAATTAATAAATTTTTGATAAAATAAGATACAATGTAATTTAAAGATTTTTTTTATGTCATTAAATTAATTTTTAATTTTTATTAAATATTTTTATTTTTTAATATATTTATGAAATTAAAACAGCGGGTGAAATTTTCGAAAAGCTCCATCCGATACTGTATATCCGCCCCTGCTTGTTGCAGTCTGCTGTGCCCTCTCTATACTCTATAGCACCAAGTGGTAAGGCCCCCAGTATGGATATGTATGCATGTGACATTCATATGAATACAATCTGAGGGTGTTTCTTTCATCCTCATCCTTTTATTTGCTTTCTTCTCCCCAAAGATAACTGACTTCATTTTTGTCCTAATTTATATAGTAGGTTAAATTCATCGATAGCCTCTTAAACTTGTCTTTAAAATTCACTTAAATTCTTAAACTAAGGCTTGTACCTATTAAACTTATAAACCTTCTCAATTTGATTTTAATTGATATTTTTTGTTCAATCAGCTAAAAGTTCAAAAAGGTGACAAAAAGGACTAATTAAAAGCTGACATATGGTATTATGGGTCCAATAATTATTAAAATTAATTATAAAATTATTTTAAAAAATAAAAATAAAAAATTAATTATTAAAAAGATATTATAAATTTTTTACAAATGAAAATTTATAAAATTATTAAAAAAAATAAAAATAAAAAACTGACTATAAAATTATTAAAAAAATAAAACTAAAAAACTAATCCCCACCTACCCCAAGGTCCCTTCCCCGCGTTCATCTTC
>NC_061118.1:144882502-144904890 GCF_002878395.1 Capsicum annuum
GGCGTTCATCTTCACTGCCCGCCCTCCCCGCGTTCATCTTTTTCACCATTAAAGTGAACTTTGCTTCACTGTGAAGCTCAAAAACATATATACACAAATTTTTTGTTTAAATTTACTTCAAAAATTCAAAAGAGGGTCTAAAAAAAGTCATTTTTAAATGGTCAATTACCCCTCCAACCTTTAGTCGACATCTCAATTACGCACTTAACCTTTATGAGAATCCCATTACCCCTCTAAACATTTTTTTGGTGTATTTTATACACCTCCAATTGTTGACGTGTCAATATAAACCAAACAATTACCCATGCGTGTGTACACACGCCTGACCCACCTATTTTTTTAGTTCCCTCCTAAAACACCATTTTCATGGATTCCACTCACACCTCTCAGCTCTCTATACACACACACTTACAACACTATACACAGAGAAATGCACACAATACACAGACTACTACACACAGCTATACGCGAGAGAGGGGAGAAACAGTGAAAGACAAGAGAGAAAAAGAGAGGAAAACAGCCATATCGAATTCAACAACAACAAAGCGGATCCAAAGTTCCAAATTACTTATGCAGATTCCCGATCTTTCACAAAATTCAAATTGTAGTACAAATTCAAATCAACGCGTGCTGATAGCACTGCATCCACTACTCCAGAAGCGACGAGCTTTTTCAGTTGAACAAGCAAGAGTTGAGAATTAACAATTTCATCTTCAGTTAAAAAATTCCTATTATGTTTATCTTCAATTGGTGAAAAATTGTGATTGCCATGAAACTTGAGACAATCTTAATAAATTTAACAATTTCGCTACTCTGCCAAATATCTAGTACGAATCGCAATTGAAAGAGAAGCAAGGATGAAAAGAAATAGAAGATGTCTTCTAAAACTCGAAACTCAAGATCTGGGTTTCTTAGCAGCAGCAGCAGCAGCAGAACTCTTCTTCACAGTTGCTGACACCATTTTTGCTAAATTCAACAAGAGTAATTTGCTCGGTATTTTGAGAATTGAGAAATAATGAATTGTGGAAAATTTGATAAAGCTGTGAATGGTATATAAAGGGAAATAATGAAATCTAACTAGAAAATAGTTGTGTATGATGCGGCGTTTGTGAACAGTGAATTACCAAAGAACACTTCGATTTTTGGATTGAAATTGTGGGTGGTTATTGGGATATTTGGTGGAGCTGTATTTGTTCTCATATCCAAGAGATGAGATTTGGCGTTTGGAGATGAAGGATTATGTTGGGTTTAATTGGAGAAGACAACATTAGTTAATAATTAAAAATAATGACATGTATTATACATGTGGCACCTAAAAATACTGATTTTATAGGGTTGAAGCCTCAATTAACGCGCCTATTGGGGGTGTTCTCACCTCCCATGACACGTCAGCAATTGGAGGGGTATAAATTACAGTAAAAAATGTTTAGAGGGGTAATGGGACTCTTGTAATGGTTGAGTGTGTAGCTGAGATTTCAATTAAAGGTTGGAGGGGTAATAGACTATTTTCTCTTAAAATTTTTCATAAAACGATGATATTAAAGGAGAAAAAAGTGACCTTTATTGCAAGAAATTACAAGGAATGAAAAAAAAAGTGATGTTTGTTGTAATTTTTCAAGAAATGGTGATACTAGTGAAGGAAAAAAAGTGAATTTTTTGTTGGAATTGTTCAAGAAATTGAAATAATTATGATGGATTAAAAAGAAATTGTTCATGTGAAGACGCGGGGGTGGGGTGGGGTTGAAGATGTGGGGTGGGTTGGGGTTGAAGACGTAGGGGTGGGGTGGGGATGGGGTGCTGTGAAGAAGATGACACCGTGGGGGGTGGGGTGTTTGAAAAAAAAAAGATTAAGAAATTAAAAATTATATTAATAAACTAATTCAAATATAAATTTTGCAATTAATATTTTTTTGGAGCCTTAGTGCCACTTGGCACCTTTCTATTGGATAATTATTCAAAAAAACGTGTCTCACGCACCTCTAGTGAGTGGACAACATGCGGAATGCCACATAAGCAAAAAAGATCTGATTGGATCAAATTCGGGGGATTTAGAGGTCTGATAGATACGAACCTTAGTTTAGGGACCTAAGTGAATTTTAGAGATAAATTTGAGAGGCTATCGATGAATTTGACCTATATATTATTACAAAAGATGGAAATGAATCTATATTACATACAATGGTTAACACTAAAAGGGTCTATTGGTAGATTGTATTAAAATAGTTTACAGAATAATTAATAATATTGAAATTAGTAATGTTGTATATTAAATAATTAGTAATATTAAAATTAATGATGTTGAGAGCAATAATGGTGAAATTAATTATGATAAGACTATATTTCTTATTCACTATTTAGTTTGATGTACGAATGATAATCTTATCACTATGTTATCAGTTAATAATAATCGAATATGGTGTATGACTATCCATGTATTACATGCATTAGTTATATATAGGCGAAAAATTCTATCAAACAAAGAATTAAATAGTATCATGACTAATAAATGTATTGACTTCGCTAATACACTCTATCAAACGACCTCTAAGAGATTGTTTAATACACAGGTTAGGCTAAGGAGAGATATCACGTTCGACTATTTTATCCCACCTTTAATACGGGATAAATTCCATCTTTAATACAAATAGTGGATTAAAATAGTGCCACAATTATCTAATATCTCAAACCAACCATAAAATAAAGTCCCAAATTTTATTTCAGAATTATTTTACTTATCTCATGTACCAAATAACTATACTAGTAAAAAAACTTTCACATGATATGTATGAGTTCAACTCTTTTGTCACATTCCTCCTCTATAACCTCTCTCTCTTTCTTTTTTTATTTTCTATCCGGTGTCCGGTATTCACATTGGAGTCCGACTAATTCGTATTCACGCCGGATAGGGCCCCATTCGGGATAACACTCTCCACCAAAGATTTTTCCATACTAAGACTCGAATCCAAAACCTCTGATTCAGGGAAGAGCAACCCCATCCACTATACCACATCCTTTTGGTGGTTAATCTCTCTTTCTCTACTGAAGAAAAATCTCTCTTTCTATAAGTCCCAAATGCAATTAAAGGAATTTGAAGTACTGGCATACAATTTCTGATGTGTTAGCGAATAAAATCACCGGCAAACATTTTAAATATGTAGTGGGATATATCGAACTTTTAAGGTAATTTTTACTAACATCATCAGCTAAGATTCAATTCTTTGCTGATCCAAGGACAATAACATTACTGTCAACACATTTGATGTGTTAGCTATGGCTTGCAATTTTGGGTACGAACGGTAATTGGGAGGGCAGGGGCCTTTTCTTCAAGAGATAACGTTTACATATGTGTCTTCAAACTTCTTACATATGACAAAATATTTTAGAAATATCAAGTGAGGCTATAACGAGCCAATAAAATGCCAATTCGTGGAGGAAATTTTATGCGTAGAGAAGTTCATCCTCTGAAGATGTGGCAAATCCAGCTTCTATCACACTGGACATTGGCACCCTCCAAAAGATGGACAATGGTCCATGATGGTCTCTGCAACATCATGCAGAGCTCACAATGCTCTACATATTACATTAAAATTAAACCATACAATGTTCCACAACAAAGTACAACCTAGGTTAGGTATTTGTCGCTCCAATGTTTGCAGCAATATTGGCTTGAGTCATCACCAACACAAACAGAATAACACTTCCACATAAATACTTCAACAACTTATAAGTCATTTAGTTCCGGTGTGAACAACTGCTTCAATTACTAGTTCTTGAGACTCCATGAATTTTACCAACATAGATAAATCTCTAAATCTATAGAAGCTCATCAATCCACAAACCTCTACTCTCTCTGCTACTGTTTATTTCCAATCCCCTTTCCCCTTGCACGGCACCTTCGTGGTGCTTTTATTAATGAATGGAAATACAGTTTACCCTGCAATAATGCTTTCAAATATCAAATGTCATACGTATGACACTACTGTTTTTCTTTTTTTGGGTTTTATTTTAGGAAAACTATTCCCCCCTATCATTGACATTGAAACAGAGGGTATAAGCTATTCAACAATTACCAATTTACCATACTCATCACTCATTTTCAGAATGCCACTCCAGAACCTTCTGTCACACTTGTTCAGGATCTGAACTCAAAACCTCCACAATGAACTACTCAACTCAGTTAAGTATGGTAGTTGGCATTAACTCAAAACGTTGCTAGACAAAAGAAGAGTAAAATTTTAAACGGTAAGAGCACAAGAAAGAGTATAGATAGCAACATGGAAGGTGAACAAATATCAACTCTCTATCGTTAATTGCAGAAGAAAGACTGTAAAAGGCTTCAATTTCAAATACCAAACTATGAGAGAGAACGAGGAGGATTAATACAGTGATCTAGAATCAATCAGAGCTTTCTGATTGATAATCCCGCATACATACACCTGAAATAAATTACAGCATAATCTCATTTTTCAATCTCCATTGCTTGTGCAGCTTTAGCTTTGGCCAATGGAGTCATCTTTGTCTTCAATTTTTTCTTCCCCACTTGAAATCCACTTCCACCTTTCTTTTTCTTGTCCTTACCATCCACCTAAATCACAACATCATCCAAATCAGCTCCTCTCTCATTTTCTTTCATAAAGAAAACTTCTATAATTACGACAACAACAACAACAACATATACCCAGTGAAATTGCACAAGTAGGGTCTACCTCGTGGAGGTAGAGAGGATGTTCCCGAAAGACTCTCGGTTCAAGTGCGATTAAACTTCTATAATCATCATTAAAGATAACTCCACTTGTTTTTTTTGACCCAGCAACATAAATGCATAGAACAACTATTGAATAAACAAAGATTACCCAGTAAAGGTCATAACTATTTTTGTACGTAATTAAATTAGTCAATACAGCAGAGAAATAATGTAACGGCCTTGTGACAATGTCTGCTTTGGACCGAGGCTCACACTAGGGTTCATCAATGGACTAGTGATGTTGTCTAGACCCACGGCTTTAAAACGTGTCAATTAGATGTAAAGCCTTACTTAATTATACGCCCAACATCTCTGATGTAATGTGCGACTCTTATCCTAAGCTAGGGGGTCACAAATAGTCGCATAATCAGCAATTAAAGAGGCAAACCATGCATAATTTCGAGATGATAAAGGGAGAGTGTAATTTGTCATACCTTCATCTTGTTCTTTTTTGCTTGTAGCTTCTTCTGTAGCTTTTCTTTCTCTTCTTTTTCCTCTACAATTTCACCATGAATCAAATAAATTAGTATCACATCACTAGATTATAGAATAATACATTAAAGGGAAAGAATTATACTCTTTAGATTGAACTCGTGCTGTCTTTTCCGGCGACCCAAATCGTTTTTCTTCGACATTTTTGGTGACGGTGGTCGCTCTCGGATTTTCGTGCTTTCTTCGACAAATACCTTAAACCCTAGGGGCCGTTTGGTCTCAGCCGCTTTATTAATTTCCTCTGCGCTAAGTTTTGAAAATACTTCGTATAATTCTTTTTTTTTTTTTCTGGTTTTTATTTGTTCAATTTTTAATTTATTGCATATAGATTAGCAGATGTCTTTTTTGTTTTCAAAAATTGATTAATATTGTATGATGTGAGTAATTTTTTTTTAACTAAGTGATGCCAACAATAAGAAGCAAATAAATCGCTGCGATAATATTATATTGTGAAGAACGTTATAGACTATATACTGATTATGATATATAATTTAAGCACATTATTAAAAATTTTCTTTAAAAGATTCTCTTTTTTAATTTATATGCGCGATAAACCACAATTATTTTTAAGAATTAGAAATTTTATACGAAAAACATTTGATATAATTTGAGTTGTATCAATTACTTTATTTTTGAGACATTTAGATTTTTTTCCTGAGAAACATTTTTTTTTTTAAAAGATAATTCTGGAAATTAATATGTTTTATTTGACATAATTAATATACTAAAAATAATAATTATGTGTGGGTCAATTTGCACTCATCTCAACTAATTTCACGAAATACATGTCACTCACGCTCTATCAACAAGAGCTACCAAGTAACTCGGTTGAAAAGTATTTTTACTAATATTATACTAAAACAATAATTTATTCTTAGCTAAGATTAAAAAAAATACTTACTGTAGAAGCTATTTTTTAAAACTCTCTACTTCACAAAAACTTATGTTAGTTTCAAAAAGTTTAATTAAATATCTTTTACACCCTCTAAATACTTTTAATAACAAATTAATTTTAAAATATTTATTTTTTTCTTAATAAAATTATTATACCACAAAAACAAAAACTTTTGGCCAATCGACTATTTTGTGGGTTATTTTTCCCCAATATTATTTTTTGTGTTACCCCAAGAGTAATACCGCGAAACGAACATCAAAAGAGCAGAGCCCTATAATATTCCGGCCATTTCCCCTCTTCCATGTCAGGGGCAACAATGGAATCGGAAGTTGCAGTAGAGCCACAATCCCTGAAGAAGCTAAGCTTCAAATCCCTAAAACGATCACTTGACCTATTTGCCCCTCTCCATTCCCACTTCCCTCTTCCTGATCCTCTAAGGTACTCCTTAAACTCACATCCATCTATCTCATTCAAACCCTAATTTTCCTTTGCTTTATCTGCTTTTCAATTAATTTTCTTAATTCCTTTTATGCAGTAAGAAAATTCGAACGAGCTATAAGGTTAGTTACTAGTTATGTTGATTATTTGTAGGCATTATAAGTTTTCCTGCCAACTAGATGAGAAAGAAATTTGATTGTCCTATTTTTCCTTGGCACGGAGTTTAACATATTAAATAAGAATTCTCTTTCCTGCTGAGTTGATTAGAAAGGAAGTATACAATTCTCCCTCTGTTTCAATTTGGTTGTCCTGTTGCGACTTGGCACGGCGCGGAGTTTAAGTAAATAAGACTTTTGAATCTTGGAGTTTTAAATAAAAGATATAATCTACTAAAATGCTAAGTTGCTAGGACTCTTCAAAAATGTGGTCGTACTCGTGTCGGATCCTAAAAAAATGCACTACTTTTGAAGGATCGGACACACACTTGATGAAAGCTGGTAAGTGTTTGAGCAACATAGCTAAAATGTTTTTTGATTTTGTGATGTTAAACATGCCGCATGGAAAGTTGAAACTAAAGAGTTGCCAGTAAAGGAAATAGGCATTCTTTTTGAAATTGACTAAAAAGGAAAGTAGGACACACAAATTGAAATAGAGGGAGTACTAGATTTTGGTGGGCATGCTTTACAAGTTGTAGGAAATTGTGTTAATTCTTCGGTGTCTATCTTATATGTTTTGGGGATTCAAACTGATATTGGGTTTTTAATGTAACAGCTAAATGTTGAGTATGGAGGGATAAAAGGTACAGCGGCGCAACCATCTTCTAATGCGAAAGCTGCTGTGCAGAATCAGGTTCAACAAGCTTCTGCACCCTTCAATGTCCTTGCTCTTCCAGGTATTCCATCTTGTTGTCAACTTAGAACCTTGTGTTGCACTTTCTTCTTACAGATTGAATAGGAGAGCTAACCCAAGATACAAACTATTCATTATATTTTCATAGTGACCCACCCATCAACAATTTTCACAGTGACCTGGGATCCTCTTTTCCCTTCCATATTGTGAATGGATTACTGAAATTCTTCCGTAATAAACCTGCTTGGCAGCTTCTCTGAATAGAAAGATGATAGGTAGGGAGAAATCATAACGATTAAAGAGTACAAAAAGAAATTTATAATTTTAGCACACGTGCAGAACTTGACGTGCCATATCTTCTTATCAAAATTCTCACGAGCTGTTAGTATTATTAATTTGTAGTTGAGTAAAGAAAGATTGCTAGAATTGTTAGCATTTTGACATTTGAGTGCATTAGAAACATATTATGAGAAAGCACAAGTTTGAACTTGGGGGCATCATTAGAGGGCAGCGTTGGTTTGTTAAAGACTATTTTATCTGAGGTTGAGTCAGTTGGTTTCAATAGCTGCAAATTGTCAATATTGTGTTAGTTTTCTAAAGGACAAATATTGCTGGAATTTGAAACCTGCCACAGTGAAATATATTTCTGATTTTTTGGTTTAATTTTTTCTCTTGCATTTGTGATAGACATTTAGCTTTTCATGGCAGGTCCTGAAAATGCAAGAGATGAAGGAACTGGAAATGAACTGGCTCTTGGTCCATCCATACCAGCGAAGGGCCCGTAAGTACTTTCTGTTACTTCTTTAGACATCCACATGCAACCCAAATAGATTTTGGTGGGTTTTAATTTGGGAGTATAGGATGTTGTCAGGTACTGATTGGCCTTTCCATACTTAATTTATGCTTACAATATTGTGGAATTATTTTGCAGGACTGATGTCAGGTTCTCGGGGAAAAACAATGCTGTTGTTCCTTCTCAAGGTTCATCTGAAAGGTTGTTATGCACACCTTTCTTTCCTATTATATTTCAATATATTAAATGAGATGATGTTAATTTTTTGAAATGGTATCAAGCTGTTTTTGTGGTGTTGTGACTTTGTCTGCTAAGCCTTTTTTCAATTCCATCTCCCTACATAAGACTAGGCTATTTTATAATTTTGGGTAATAAACTTGGACATAGTTGTAATAATCCTCTCGGGAACTTATTGGGGCTCTGTAGCTGGCTGTGGGGAAGTGTTTAGAAACCACTCAATTAGTTGTTTGCTATTTCCTGTGCTAAAGTAAGAGTATCATGATGAGAGTGAATGCTGTAAACATGATGTGAGTTTGTCTGTTCTTTTGCTCTATTGACCTTTTCTCTTTCAAAAAAGTAGCACTCTCTACCAACTCATTCAAATATGGTACTTTTTAGATACAATATTCTGTTACGTGAATAAACTTCTACCATGGGTATTTGCAAGGCTTTAAGTTTTAAGCGCGGAACCACCAAAAAAAGGCTTCAAAGTTTACAGTTTGATAGAGTTTATCCATAAGCTTGAGGGGTTTAGTTTCATGTGATGTCTGGATATCATCATGGATAGTCTGTGCTCATGTTATGAGATCTTCTTATAGACACAAGTGGTGACTGTAACTGTCTTATGATGTGTTATAGTATTTTAGGATTGCCAATTCCCTTGTATAAAGTATCATTACAAAATTTGTTAGTATGAATAATGATTATACCAGCATAATGTACAACAACATGAACAGCAACATACCCTGTATAGCCACAAAGTGGGGTCTGGGGTGGGTAAAGTGTACGCAGGTCATACCACTACCTCAAAGGTGAGGTAGAGAGGCTGTTTCCGAAAGACCCTATACTAGAATAATGTGTTTGTCAAAATACTACAGGAAGTGAACTATACAAAACTTGATGGATGGCTGTGTCAAATGTGTATTTCACCTTTCATGTTTCTTAACAGATAATTCAAAATTGTTAGGTTACCCTTTTTTTGTATGCCTTCTAATAGGAGTTTAATCAAATGACATAAAGAACTTAATGTGTAATTTGGAATATAAAAATATGTAATACTTTATTTTGTATGCCTATTTAGTCCCTTGACATAAGTTTTTTTTCCCAAAAGGTCCTTTACATACCTAGTCCTGGGATTTACATATCAAAAGTTCATCTTGAGTGCAGAACTTTAGATGCTTGTGCTGGTATATGACTGTTTCCATTTTAACAGAGCCACAATGACGTCTGTATGTGTTTTTTCTTTTTATTTTTTTATAATTGGGGTGCTTAGGCCAACTTGTGCATAAATCATCTAGTGCTTTTTGTTTTTGCTGGGATTTGAACTCTAATTTTCACAGTTTACACCTTCTGAATTGAACACTGGACCAGACCCTTGGATGGATCTGTCTTATGTTTTTTTCCTCCTTAGCAAAATCGGCTCTCCAATCAATCAACCAAGACAAAACTGCAAAGGAATTCTTCTTTAAGACAATCATATCTTGTACTCATGCAATGATTCTTTACTTTTATTCCCTTCAGAAATTTGTCAACTGCTGCAATCATGGAAAGAATACCAAGCAAATGGCCTCGCCCAATATGGCGTGCTCCCTGGAAAAATTATAGGGTAAGATAATTCTGTTGTTGTAGTGGCTGAGCGTTGTACACCTATTAAACCCTAGGGCTGTGGTTCTATGTTTGATTTCTAGTAAATTTCTTATGGTTCCAAGTTTTCATGTAGTGGTTTTAATTCTTGAGAAGGCCGGTGTGTCTGAATGAATTTCACCTTCTTGCTATTGTCATTTAGATATTGTCATATTCCTGAAAATTTGGTTGTAACCTTATCAATTATCTAGTGGAGGAAATGAAGCTATACTTAATATCTTAAATTTTGCCTCCAGGATTTTTACTTATGACCTGCTTTTAGATTACAAAAATTCATAACTAAGATGTTCAATGTTTTTACTTTTCTGCACTAAATTTTGAATGTTTAAAACTGTAGAGCCACTTTACCGGATCAAATTGTTAAGTTATGAAAAGTTCATCTCTAAGAAGATTTGACTTCCAGGTTCCTATACTCTGCAGTCTGGTCAAAAGAGCAAGATAGTGGGTGGCTTTGCAACAATTTAAACATTCGTAAATTTGAATCACAAAACATCTTGTTATGTAGTAGTCATTAGTCTCATAAAGGATAAACTCTATATATGGGTCTAGTTCATTCAAAAGACTGTCAATAATTCATTTTCATTATTTTATACTTGCACCTGCACTGTTTATGCTGTTCAATCTTCAATGTGGCATGGCATATTATAAATCTAATTTCCAATGCATGGCATTGTTTAATTGTATAGGTTATCAGTGGCCATTTGGGATGGGTGCGGTCCGTCGCAGTGGATCCTAGTAATACTTGGTTTTGTACAGGATCAGCAGATCGCACGATCAAGGTATAACATTGTATCTGGATAATTCCGTTACCAAAAAGGAAATAAACCTGTTAGTTTGGCTTTGGAAATGTCTTTTTTTATTTTCTGATTTGGGTGGGGTTGGGGTTGGGGTTGTGTGTGTGTGGGAGGAACTGGTCAAGAATCCAGATTATGAAGAGATGAAACATTTCTCTCTTTTTTTTATTTTTTCGTGCACCTTAGACCAGTTCTACCAGCTCCAAGCTGTCAGATAAGGGGTCATGGTCATTCTCATCAGCTAGTATCATATTGGATAAGCTAATTATGCTGAAAGAAATACCGACATACACACTTATCATCCTGCACTAAAAATTGAAATAGCACCAATTAAAAAAAAAGGAAAAAGAAAATTGAAATATTATTGCTGGTATCAGAATTTATTTTTGAGAGTGTGATAACTGCACTGGTTGTTTTCTCCAAGTTCAGGTGAAAATTGATGTACAGTTGTGCAGTTTTTATTTGAATGCAGACTGGATTTTGTTAATGTGCATAGAAAAGATTTATAGTATGCATGGCCAGCAATGAAGATGATTTAGTTGTGATTATATACTATCTACCTATAACTACCACTTCTAATCATGAGTCTTGAAAATCTTGGAGGTCAGTTGGAATATCTGTGTGTGACTTGATACAAGGCTCTAAAGTTGGTACTCGAGACAATGTTATATCACTGCAATCCTGTGTTATCGAAGGCATTCATGTAGTATATAATGGCAATGGCACATCTGCTCTTTGCCTGAGTCTTTGTTAGAGTGGTGGGAATTTGATACCAGTTTTCATTTTTATATATTGATGGCTACACATACATTAGGCATTTGTGGTTTGTTGCTGATCATGCACTAAGTATAGCTTTTTTTCTGCCATGGTACAAGATATGGGATTTAGCAAGTGGAAGACTGAAGCTCACTTTAACAGGGCACATTGAACAAGTCCGAGGTGTGTTCTCTAGAACTTTTATTTGTTCAGAAATACAATCAAATATTATAACATGTCTGAGGATATTGAGTTCTAACCTAAGATATAGACCAGTGACAATAGGAATCTCCTTGCAGGCCTTGCTGTTAGTGATAAACACACATACATGTTCTCAGCTGGTGATGATAAGCTAGTTAAATGCTGGGACCTGGAGCAAAATAAGGTAATTATGATAGTGCTCTTAATGTCATTCACAACTCAGGGTCGATTTTTCTTTTTGGGTACATTTTGGCTTATGTGTATTTTCAGGTGATCCGCTCTTATCATGGCCACCTCAGTGGTGTTTATTGCTTGGCTCTTCATCCAACCATTGACATTTTGTTCACCGGGGGTCGCGATTCTGTTTGCCGGGTACATTACCGATGCCTTTTCTCTTGGGCGATAGCAGATCCTTGTACTGTAGCTTTTAGTAGTTTTCTACTCGTCTACTTCCAATGTCAGCACTGGTTCAGTTCTAACTTCTATTTGAATTTTACCATGATTTCAGGTTTGGGATATTCGTAGCAAAATGCAAATTCATGCTCTATCTGGACACGACAATACTGTTTGTTCTGTTTTTACCAGGCCAATGGTAAGGATTCTCTTATAGTTGGAGGCAATAAGATATCCCAAGATTTGGAGGTATAATAGCGTGAATTCATGACGGGAAGCTTCAAAAATCTAGGTGTAGGAACATTTTGATCCTGATTTGAAACCCTAGTTTAGTTAAAGCTGAATTCCTAAATTTCTGGAGTCTTAATCTTAGTTAGATTGGACTAGCAGACTAATTGATCAAAAAGAAAAAAAAATTGGACTACTAGATTACTACTCTACTTACGCATTCATTAAGTAAAACAGTTGACTGATTAGACTGAGACTACGCCAAAAAACTAAAGGAAGTAGGACAAACACAAGAGTGAACTCCATACAACGTTGGAAAATAGAACTCAAAACTCTACCACTGCAGGACCCAATCATACTCAAAGAAGAGCTTGATTCTGGATTTTTGAGGTATAATGCTCTGCGAGCAGTGCAACAACAACAACAACAACAAACCCAGTGTATTCCCACTTAGTGGGGTCTGGGGGGGGTAAGATGTACGCAGTCCATACCTCTACCTCTGATGAAGTAGAAAGGCTGTTTCCGAAAGACCCCCGGCTCAAGTCACGAGATATCACACAAACACATAGTACAGCACAGAAGCAGATGACATAACATAGATACGGCACCCATAAGGAATATAAAACAGAGTAAAGCAGGAATGCAGGAATATAAAGCAGAGGAAAGCACACATATTCGTAATAAACATGGAACACGGAACATTGAATACGGAATCATAACAGGAATACACCCCCACCAATTAATTCCCTACACTAGCGACCCGAACTGGCCCTAATCCTCTGCCGTAATTCGCATCTTCCAGACCTTCCTATCTAGGGTCATGTCCTCGGTGAGCTGTAACTGTTCCATGTCCCGCCTAATCACCTCACCCCAGTACTTCTTCGGTCTACCCCTACCCCGTCTAAAACCATCCAACGCTAGCCTCTCACACCTACGGACCGGGGCATCCATGCCCCTCCTCTTCACGTGTCCGAACCATCTCAATCGTGCTTCCCGCATCTTACACTCCACTGAAGTCACACCAACCTTCTCCCGGATAGTCTCATTCCGAACTCTATCCCCTCGGGTCAGTCCACACATCCAGCGCAACATCCGCATTTCTGCCACCTTCATTCTTTGGATGTGGGAGTTCTTAACTGGCCAACACTCCGCTCCATACAGCAAGGCCGGACGGACTACCACCCTATAGAATTTGCCTTTAAGCTTGGGCGGCACCTTCTTATCACACAGCACCCCCGATGCGAGTTTCCACTTCATCCATCCCGCCCCAATACGGTGCGAGACATCCTCGTCAATCTCATCGTTACTCTGGATCACGGACCCGAGATACTTGAACTTATCCCTCTTCCCTACCTCCTGTGCTTCTACCCTCACTACTACCTCATTCTCCCGCCTCACGTCATTAAACTTACATTCCACATACTCTGTCTTGGTTCTGCTCACCCTGAACCCTTTAGACTCCAGAGTTTGCCTCCACAACTCTAATTTGTCATTCACACCCCCTCGAGTCTCATCTATCAGGACTACATCGTCTGCAAAAAGCATACACCACGGCACCTTCCCTTGGATACGCCGCGTCAACACATCCATTACTAACGCAAACAAAAAGGGACTAAGAGTAGATCCCTGATGCAATCCTGTCAGGACAGTGAAATGCTCTGAGTCTCCTCCCGCCGTCCTCACCTGGGTTTTCGCTCCCTCATACATATCCTTAATTACTCTGATATATGCCTGCGGTACTCCACTCACCTCCAAGCATCTCCAAAGCACTTCCCTGGGGACTTTGTCGTACGCCTTTTCCAGGTCGATAAATAAAATATCGTGAAATGTATTTGCCCCGTAGGACTTCCTCTACCTATTTTCAGAACCCAATTAACTTCTACCCTTTTGATTTACATAGACTCGTTGTTACTTTCCTAGCTATCAGATTTTTTTCCATCTTCTTTTTCTGAAATTTGGTTCAATTTTCTTCACCCTGTGATTGTTAACAACTTATTTTATTCATTGAAGCTAACCGTAATCTGCATTGATATTACTGTCTGTTAGGAGCAAATTTTAATTTAGATGTTAGTTCTGATGCTAGAAAAATCTAGGTTTCCTTCTATACAGGACAATACTTCACATAATATGTACTACTGTTTTTGTTGCTCTATCCATTTCAAATTTTGTCTATTCCTGTTTTGGAACATTCAGAAATGTTTGGCGCCATTATATTTTCGTACAACTTTCACAACTTTCAAGAATTTAAATATATTAAACTAAGTGTAATTCTCAAGTAGACACTTGTACTTGCACATATGTCTATTTTTGGCCCCTTCACTTCACGGATTCTCATCCAGACACCTCAAGCTGATGTAATTTTCTTGAAGTTTTCTCAAAATGGGTGAAAATTATACATTAAAGACCAATTTCACATCCCCGATGCTGCCAAATGTATTTTCCATTAACAGTCTAAGTTGTCCATACCACTACTCTTTTTTTTCCCCTTAAAAGAGTATCTCATTAACTTTTGTGAAGAAAAAAATTAAAGAGATTAAATCTGTATTGGCAAAAAGTGGGGGAAAAGAGGGTAAGGCTGCAATTTATAAAATCGAAGGGAAAAGTATAGAAGTTAAAAACCTATGGGCTGACCTTTTGTGGAAACAAAAAACATGTCTTGGGTTATCATTTGTTTTTGGTGTTATTTAGACCCAACAAAAAGGTTTTCTGAATCAAAATATTTGGTGTGAATGAAATGCTCAGCTGTAGTGGTGGTGGTCTAGTGGTTTTTCATATATTGTGAATTGTGATTTAATGCTAAAATCTATGTGAGTACAAGATTTGAATGACCTTTTCTTTGGAAGCTTTCTGTTTTTTTCCTGACCTAGAGATACTTTCTGTTTTAACCCCTAATGTGGCGGCTGGATGTTTCTTGATAAGGAGGTTCACATTGTAGAAGCACAGTACAGACTGCCCATGCAAATGGATGCACCTTCATGAGACAGTTAAACCTTAGCAACTACTAATGCGTCCTTGTCTTTTTAGAAGTGGTTTCTGTATAATTAGAACAAATACAGTAAGAAACAAAGAACTCCCAGGTCTACTAAAAACAGCATGCACAATGTCTCATTTTGATGATGTCATAATCATATGTTAAATGAGTCTTTCGTAGTTGCATTATTGCCGACACTTAACAATCAGATTTCATGATGGGGAGTTTTGTTTCAGGATCCACAGGTTATAACTGGCTCTCATGACAGTACCATTAAGTTCTGGGACCTAAGATATGGTAACGGATTTCTTTAGTTCAATCTATACTTTGTTTATTTTTTAATGGTTTCAGTTTCTAACTTCCTACTATCATTAATTGTCCTTGTCTGGCAGGTAAAACAATGGCAACTCTCACACATCACAAGAAATCTGTTCGAGCTATGGCTCAGCATCCTTCGGAGTATGTTTACATGACAGACGCTGCTATTTTTCTGATTCCTTACCTTACACCACTAATTATTATTTTCATTCTTCTGCAGGGATTGTTTTGCCTCTGCATCAGCGGACAACATAAAAAAATTCAGCCTTCCAAAAGGAGAATTTATGCACAACATGCTGTAAGTTTTGTGACATGCCATAAAAACTTAGCATCTACATCTTAATATATCTTTCGTCATATTCAGTATCCTTTTTTCTTAGTAAATCGAATCTAAAGTCATGTCGCCATTTTCTTTTCCAGTGCCCAACAGAAAACCATAGTCAATGCGATGGCAGTTAATGATGAAGGTGTAATGGTCACTGGAGGTGAGAAATAGTTAATGCCACCACCCATTGACCCATTCCCCTCATTTTTGTCCCGCCACTTCTCCAACTCCCTGCTTTACTCCTCCTGGTTCTTAAGCTGGAGGTCAATGATGTGTTGCTGATGCATTGTGTGTTTCATTGTGAAGGTGACAATGGAAGTATGTGGTTTTGGGATTGGAAAAGCGGTCACAATTTCCAGCAAGCTCAAACTGTTGTTCAACCTGGTATGTGTGTTGATGATTTGATGTTTACTTTTATTGTTCACTTTACCAAGAGGAGCAATAGGTTTATTCTACTCATTACTATGTTTCAGGGTCACTGGACAGTGAGGCTGGCATTTATGCTCTTACCTATGATGTAACCGGTTCAAGGCTGATCAGTTGTGAAGCTGATAAGACCATCAAGATGTGGAAAGAAGATGAAACTGCCACCCCAGAAACTCATCCTCTTCACTTTAAGCCTCCAAAAGACATTAGGCGTTTCTAGTTATAATTGTAGTTCAGAAAGTGTTTTAGCAAAAACCCTTCATAATACATACAAATCAAACTTTTGTGGGTCTTTCAAAGCAAGACCGACCCGAGAAAAGCATCATGTTCAGAGTAGTAGGTGTTGATTTGTCTGCCTCTTTGTATTCATCATTTATCGATGTGTTGTCATGTAGCTGATCTTAACGATGAGTTGAGACACTAGTTTTCATTCATGTATAAGTAGATACTTGGAAATGATTGAGCTGTTTTGAACGACCGAAGTCAATTTTGTAAGAAATGTTTTTCATTGTTTTCCGATGTTTGTTATTTCCATCGGTGATGATTGATATCGTTTTTTTGCAACAATGCTTCCAACTTGTTCTGACTCAAATTTGGACAGTGTTGTTAACTTTTCAAGCAGTCCTTTGTGTATGCCTTGAAGATTCCTCTCTTGCCATGCTCCTCCTGCCAATTTAAATCTATAAAGTTGTGCTCTTTATAGAGCTTCTGCATTTCATGTGGGGCACTGCACCATGCAACTTCTTCATCAGGGTCATTTTACCCCATGTTTTATAGTTGATATATAGT
The DNA here is from genome assembly GCF_002878395.1 of Capsicum annuum. Classification (NCBI taxonomy): domain Eukaryota; kingdom Viridiplantae; phylum Streptophyta; class Magnoliopsida; order Solanales; family Solanaceae; genus Capsicum; species Capsicum annuum. Next base: position 144,899,778 of record NC_061118.1, read on the forward strand.
ACAGTGCAAACAAAAAACAAATGCACAAGGGATTCATTCTCCTCCCTGCACAGACCAGAACTGCTGATTGTCAATGCCTTCAACCTGTCTTTAGTATATAACTTGGAGTGCTGGGAAATTCACTCAACTTAGGTGAGCCATAGTTATTGCACATCAATCTTCTCCATGCAGTTACGTATGCAATAGTGATAGGCCTTGATGGAAAAATTTCTGACTGCATCTCATCAGAATCAAATATATCTATGCAAGCGGTACTGTTTCGCTTTAAAAATCTTCACATATCCTCCCATTGCATCAGTATCAGCTTTTCCTTTTGGTAAATAAAATGACTTTTTATTACCAGAACTAGGAATTACAAAGCAGAAAATTATTAGAGGGCATAATTACATGAGTTATATCTTATCCACCGCCTTCCATTATCATGAATTCTGGCCACTACTACTACTACTACTTTAATCAAAGGGCAGATATCTTGGATTTAAACCCTTGTCATGAAAAAAATAATTTTAAATAAAAATTAGGAAAAAAGAAGAAGTAAAACTCCACCCGCAAAAATACAGATATTGACCTATGAAAGTAAGGTCGGAGCTAGCAAGAGAAAAAAATTGCATCTTTATACATCATTAAAATTATTTATATATATTAGCTATTGAACCTCTTTAGGTCATTTATATTTATATATTATTTATATATAATTAAAATTATTTATATACTAATTTAATCATACGTGCCTCGTACGTGTAACATTCGATTATTTAAAATTAAATAATTTATCTATTGCAAAGATTTTTGATGAAGTTCAAAAAGTTTAAATCACATTTCAAAGATCCTTCACACTTTAATATAATAATATAAATATAGAAATATATTTTAATGTAAGCATATATAAATTACCACCAAAAGTTCAAGTAGTTGATGGATCGTTATTTTTGCGGTTTACAATGCAACACCAATTTCTCTTACTGCTAGAGGCTAAGAGATACCCATCAATTTAAACTATATGTGCGGTACGATTATTTTTTTTCTATATTTAAATTATTTTTTCTTGTTTTTAAAGTCAAATATTTAAAAAATCATTAATTATTTTTTTATTACGTACTTAAAACTTTTAAAATTTTAATATTTGTTAAATTTTTCTTATTCTAACGCTTTTATATTTATTTTAAAATTTTCAAATCTTCTTAAAATAGAATTTAGTTGATTTAGAATTATTAAACTAATGAAAAAAATTAAAGTATTAGTTTTCATTAGTTCCGATGGCTTCTAACAAGTAATTTCTAAAGCCCTTCACACTTTTAATACTCCCTCCATCCCATTTTGCTCGTCCCAATTTGACATTGCACATTGATTAAGAAAAACAATTAATAGCAGGACTACTTTACCAAAGTACCCGTATTAAATGATGTTTACATTTTAATTTGGAGAAAAAATAATTAATACTAAGGGTAAAAAAGGAAAAAAATTGTCTTCTCTTGATTAATGAAAAATGACAAGTAAAATGAGAAATCAAATTAGGAAATTCGGGACGAGTAAAATGGGACGGAGGGAGTATATTATAGATTATAGATAATAGATATAGATATAGATATAGATATAGTAGATGTTGAAACCCCGTAGGCGGCTTTGTATGTTTACTTTTATGTTTCAAACTCACTTAGTAAAAATTCTAACTCCATCACTATATTAAAGGTGTCACACACACGAAACTTATAATGATTTTTTATTTAAATTTATAATAATCAAAATTTGCATCGTTTGATAAAGAAAAAATAAGGAAAGAAGCATATAAAAAGTAATAGAAAAAGTAATGTTTTAGCAATATCTCGGTATCCATATACTAAATGTTTTTAAAATGAAACCCTCTTTGAGGGATTGCACGAAAATTTTAATTTGGCGCAGGGTGACGCTATTAAAAGTAATGAAATAATACAACATTACATAACATATAAATATGGTTAGGGTTAAAAATTTAGTAGTTTTGTTCAATACCTAACCTAAGAAACTCATTTCAATTATTTTTTTTTAAAAAAAGAGAGAATTTTAATTAAGTGTAGCCAGGTGACGTGCGGAAAGAGAGAAAGTAATTAGGAAGTTAATTAACTTGAGCCAAAAGCCATTTCCTAACTAGAAAGTAATTAGGAAATTAGTTAACTTGAGCCAAAAGCCTTTTCCTAAGTAGAAAATAATTAAAAGTTAATAAACTAAGCCGTTTCCTAACTAAAAAATAATTAGCAAGTTAATTATCAAAGCCCATTCCTAAGTAGAAAATAATTAGGAAGTTAATTAACTCTGAAGATTATGTATCTCTCTATATATAGCTCTTCTAGAAAGCATTATAGCATTGGTAAGTAATTAAACACGATCATTGCACTATATATTTCTTTGAATATGTCTTGGTATAAGCAAACTTGCTCCATAATGGGATATCGATTTCACCCAACTCACACCGAAGTCCTGAAATATCTATTAGGTTTTGCAAGGAACGATCCACTCCCCAAACAAAACAAACTGATGCAGGAAGTGGACCTTTACGGGGACAAGGAGCCATGGCAGATTTTCGAGGGCGACAACACCAACACCCATTACTGCATTGCGCAGTTGAAGAAAAAGAAGGCGGATTCGATAAGAACAGAGCGAAGCGCGGGGAAGGGGAAATGGAACCCACAATGCAAAGCGAAGGAGGTGTTTGACCATAAAGGCAGGCTTATGGGGTACGTGAAAAGTTTGAAGTACATACCTCGCACCGCTCACAAATCATCGATCAAGGACGCTTATGGCGAGTGGTTGATGACAGAATACTCTCTGCATTATAGTCAGGATATTAAGAAGAAGGATTACGTAATTTGTAAGATCAAAAAGAAAAAGGAAAATGATAGTGATAAGCAAAAACGAGTAGCTAACGATGATGAGAACATGAGCGATATTGAAGAGTATATCGATTCGGTTTTGAAAGAAGAAGACCTAAATCATGACCTAGCAGTGAATAGTAAACATGAACTTGCTTTGGCAGGAAGTATAGATCTGGATGCTATAGACTTCGTCCTGTAGATATTATCAACGAAAGAGTATCAAATATCGATCATGATATACATACGAAGTCATAGTCTAGCTAGAGGGAGATGGAATAGAAGACCATGTACTTGATTTTATTTGTTGGATTATTCTTTAGAAGATATAACCTATAGATAAATTTGTAAGTAGCTAGCGATCTGTCCGTTAGTATATTAAAATTTATTCTGCATGCAGCTTTAATCAAATAGTGCTTGCTTATTAAAAAAAACGGTGATGAATTGATCTATCTAGAGCCTCAAGTTTATGCAAGTTTTTCAGATCATTATAAGCAACTATATATATGTCATATAACATATATATGAGGAAGAAAAGCAATTTGTTGGCAACGTACAACTTTCTTGGTTTAAGGAAAAATGACATTGTATAGCTTTATTTAATTTCTTTTTGTTTGTCTATACAATTAAGTATTTATTCATTGAAAAATATATAGTTTTCCAATTATGAGTTTGCCTGTTTCTTGTGTGATTTGTGTTACGTTCCAACGTCTAATGAGTAGGGCTGGACCAAATTCTAGTTTCTTAAACCGTTAATGGCAACAAAACAAAAAGTGTATAATTTAAATACTTACCCACTTATTTTTTTGTGGATGCCTTTATATATAGCTGATTAGGTGTGTTTGATGGTTTTTGAATATTGATGCTAATTTATCAAAAGTACTTTCCCTTTTTAATGAGTATCTTATACTGTGAATTTAAATTAATCAGCTATCTAGCTAATATAAGTATCGAATTTCTAATGTGAAGTCACAAGAAAAAAGAAATGTTGTGACAGCTAGTGATGGTGACAAATGCGATCAACCCCAATTTTCTGGCCTTTCAGTGCATTGCATGGTCCTGTTCCAATATTACGATTTTAGTGAATTCTTACGATTTTAAGCCGAAAAGAAAATAATTAAATCTGGAATCAGTGTTTGCAATGTCAAATAATATTTCTTCCACCAAATAACTTGCAAACTTGAACATCTCATCACTTTTTCACTTTAAAAGTTGTGCAAATATCCACGATCGCTAGGGCTAGTTTTTAGGATATATTCCTAATGAGTAATATCATATTTCTTTTGAATCTCTCTCTACTTATAAGCTTCATTATTCACAATGGCTGATCATCATCGTCATCATCAAATTTCTTCCCGTCAGAAAAGGTGTCGCCTAAGTCCTCAAGTATCTCTTAGGCTTTGCAAGGAAGTGGACCTTTACGGGGACGAGGAGCCCTGACATGTTTTCGATGGTGACAATACCAATGTCCGGTTACTTCATTACGCAGTTGAAGGAAAAGAAGGCGGATAGGATGAGAGCAGAGCGAACTAAGGGGGAAGGAGACATGCATTGAATCAACAAACCATAAGGAAGGAGATGTTTGACCAAAGGCAGAACTCATGGTGTACAAGCTGGCTCAATGGGTGATCGAGGCTATTGAAGTTTTGCATTAATTTAGACCCCAAAAATCTCAAGGCCTCAAAAAACAAATTAATTATTAATTTTATAATTTTGTTTTCTTTTTTATAATATTGAATATAGTACAATAAAAATATTTTGAAACTTTGAATTAAACTACTCAAATCTTTATAATAATAAATAATATGTTTATAATAATATCCAAGGTAATATATTAAAAACGCATAATTAACAGAGATAGTTTTGATTCCTACCCACTTTCAAAGCTTATTTTGAGTCATAGACACCAAATTTCTTTTTCATTTATTTTTTAGGGTTAGGTCTAAAAAGTGGGTCAGGGTTGTGGGGTCATGGTTCCTTTAACATTTTTAAAACTTGAGGAAAAAATACAACTTTTTGAAAACTACAACATGGTCCCTTTTTGTATTTTTTAATTTTGAAAATATTTATTAAAACCATTTAATATTTTCAACTACACATTTCTCTCTCCTCAAACTCTTCCTTCTCCCGATTTTGATTCCTATTTTTTCGAAAAAAATAATTCGACTGATTCTTGCTTCCTTAGGAGAATTTTTTGAATTTCTCTTGCTCAGGTAAGTGTAATTTTCTTCCCCAATCAGTTCTAGATCCATTTTAGTAATTTTTTT
>NC_061118.1:144907890-144942216 GCF_002878395.1 Capsicum annuum
GACTATTCTTATCTAGGTTTACAATACGTATACTAGTATATATTAGTAACGCTTTAAACTTCAACATCTCATCACTTTATTAATTCAAAAGTCGTGCAATTTTCTACGATCGCTAGGGCTAGGGTTTTAGGGTTCCTAATGAGTAATATTATATATTCTTTTCAATCTCTACTTATAAGCTTCATTAACCACAATGGCCGTTCATCATCATCAAATTTCTTCCCGTCAGAAGAGGTATCGATTTCACCCCACTAACACCCAAGTCCTCATGTATCTAATAAAATAAACTCATACAGGAAGTGGACCTTTACGGGGACAAGGACCCCTGGCATGTTTTCAAGGGTTACTTCATTACGCAGCTGAAGGAAAAGAAGGCGGATGGGATAAGAGCAGAGCGAATTGTGGGGAAGGAGACATGGGATCAACAGGCCATAGGGAAGGAGGTTTTTGACCATAAAGGCATGCAGGCTTATGGGGTACGTGATAAGCAGGGGTGACTCAAGTGAGGCTGTTAAAGTCTTTACTTTAGGCCACCAAAACTTCAAGGCCTTAAAAAAATTTAATTGTTAATTTTATATAAAAAAATTTAACAATATTATTGAATATAGTATAAAAATTATCATTATTCAGTAAATATTTTGTAACTTTGAATTAAACTACTCAAATCTTTATTATAATAAATAATATATTTGTAATAACATCCAAGGCAATATATTGAAAACGGATGGTTAACATTTTATTAACTTAAATCAATGCTTACTATTATAAATAATAATATTAGTACGTGAAATATAATATAATTATTAAAAAAATGAAAAAGCAACATTAATTTTATTTATTTATTATGTATATGGATATTTTTGAAGACCTTAAATTAAAATTTGATTTTTAGGCTATTAATTTTATTGAGACGTTTCTAAAAAGTTTGAATTATACTTTCCGCGTCGCTGACAAATTGTCCATCGAGGCCGCTTACGGCGAGTGGGTGATGACCGAGTATTATATAATTTGTAAGATCAAAGATGGTGATAAGAAAAAAGAGTAGCTAATGATGATGGTCAACCATGGTAATAACCTTATTTATAAGTGAACAATCAAGGACCAACACAACATTTCTTGGTTGTACTAAAGATAGTATAAGTTGTACATACCAACACAACATTTCTTGATTGTACTAAACGATGTATAAGTTGTACATTAAATTTAACTTTCTTTTATTGATAAATGAGCACGTGTCTATTTTTGCTTTCTATGTCTTTCCATTTTCATCTCCTTCATTCCCCTCTACTAAAATTTCATCTATTTTTTCAATTTTTTTCTATTTAGTGAGTAATTTTGTTGTATCCTAACTTGACAATGACGATGAGATGATGGACTATTGAATCTAATAAAAATTTTATGACTATAAAAGTCATGCTACAGTGAGGCTTTACGATTTTCTGTCTTTTTTTTGCTTTATTTTTCATTTTAATTAGTGTTTTTAAGAAATATGATTTATTCACATCTCAAATTTTTTCTTTCTTCATATTTAATTGATTAATCTTGTACATGCACTTAGTTATTTGTTTAAATACTTTTATGAAATGTTTCTGCTTTGTTAATCACTGAATGCACTAATTTTTGAATTAAACAAAAGTTAGTAAGGAAAAAAGAAGAAATTCTCTATTACTAAGGTGTTTGTTGAAATGTCCAAGAAAAGCTTCACTTTTTTCTTAAGTTCTATTACTCAAACATTTGTCATTTAGCGTAACCCTTGGGAATGAAATTACATAATGCATAAAAGGAGTTTTGGCATAATACTCTTTCAATTTTTCAACATGTAACCCAAGACAAATTTTCCATTTCCGGGAAATGAAGGGAGGAGGATAAATTAACAAAAAAAAATAATTAAATTCTCCTTATGCCATGTAGTTTGTTAATATTTAAGCTCTTTTTTTTTTTTTTTTTGATCCATTTGCCTTTTGATTCTTTTCTACTGGTAAAGAATTCTCTATCCTTGTGGAAAAGCGAAAAAAAATTGCATTTGCCCCCCTAAAAAATTACTTTTCTTTGCACACTTCATGCTTGATAAAAAATTTCAATAAAGTAAATCGTTGATTTTTAGTGATTCCTTGCGTTTTTGAGGAGTTTCGGAGAAATATTAATTTGGGTATTTCTTATTTAGAAGTTTAGTTAATGCTTTGTTTGGGTTTTTTTTTGAAGTTTGAATCTTTGATCTTAAATCTTGATTGCTTTGAATTTGATTTGTATTTAGGTATCTTTAATTTTTTTTTTTCCTTTTTGTGGGTAAGAAAGGTAGTCTTTGGTTTAAAAAGGGGGATTATTTAAGATTTGAGCAACCTTGTTCAAATTTTTTGGCAAATTTATACATGGCAAATTTTTTGAATGATAGCTATTATTATATGAAAACTCTATGAGTGAAAAATGATCAACCAAACTACCACCAAAGTTGATCAAACAAGACCTTAGCATGTCCTCCCAAGTGTATCGTCCTCTCCACTTGTCCATTTATCCGGGGGTGGCAAGTGGTGCGAAAATTCACCTTAGTTTCCAAGCCTCTCTGAAATGAACGACAAAAGTGAGATGAGAACAAAGTTCCTCAATCAGATCAGATGGAAACTGGAGCACCATGCAACTTCATGATCTTCTGAATGAAGAGCTTAGCACAATCCTCTGCCGAATAGTTAGTCTTCACGGATAGAAAATGTGTGGACTTGGTCATCCTATCCACGATGACCAAAATTGAATCGAACTGATGGCCAGCCTGCAAATGACCAGTGAAGAAATCCATTTTAATCACATCCCATTTTAACACAGGCAACTCAATCTCTCGAGACAAACCACTAGACCTCAAGTGCTCAACCTACACTTGTTGACACACCATGCACTTAGCCGAGAAATTAACCACATCACTCTTCATGTTATTCCACCAATAGATCTCTTTCTAATCATGGTACAACTTTATAGAACTAGGATGAACAATGCATCTCGATTCATAAGCCTCATCTAAGATCCTTTCTCATAGCCCATCAATATCGAGAACCCACAATCTGCCTTGGTACCTCAAGATACCATCACCACCAATCTCCAAAAACTTTTTCAACTTTGGTGGTACTTCATTACGCAATTGAAGGAAAAAAAAACGGATGGGATAAGAACAGAGCGAACTGTGGGGAATGAGACATGAAATCAACAAACCATAGGGAACGAAGGAGATTTTTGACCATAAACGCAGGCTTATGGGGTACGTGAAAAGCAGGGGTGACTCATCGTGAGGCTATCAAAGTCTTTACATTAGGCCATCAAAATTTTAAGGCTTCAAAAATTTTAATTGTTAATTTTATAATTTTATTTTTTTAATAATATTATTGAATATAGTATAAAAATTATCATTATTCAATAAAAATATTTTGTAACTTTGAATTAAACTACTCAAATCTTTATAATAATAAATAATATATTTGCAATAATATCCAAGGTAATATATTGAAAACCATGCATGGTTAACATCCTATTAACTTGAATCAATACTTATTATTATAAATAACAATATTACTATGTGAAATATAATATAATTATGAAAAAAAAAACACGAAAAAACAGCATTTTTTTTTTTTATTTATTATGGATATCCCGCGCCGCTGACAAATTATCCATCGAGTCTGCTTACGGCAAGTGGCTGATGACAGAGTATTATGTAATTTGTAAGATCAAAGACGGTGATAAGAAAAAAAAAGTAGCTAACGATCATTATCAAGCAAAAGTCAAGACAATGAAAATACTGACAATACAATGAAAATGCAAAGTACATAGATGGTGATCATAATAAAGGAAACCAAGTATACATACATCTTGATGGTGATCATAATAAAGGAACTTGATGCTGTAAACTTGGCATATTAGATGTTTTGCAAAGTAGATTGATATATTCTTATACCTTATTAATTTGATTAAGTTACATACAAATTGTTTGTAAAACATTTATGGTTATCTATTTCTCTCTCTATAGTCAACATTTTTATCTTAATATTTCTAAAATTAAATTTGTTATTTGTGGACAGCCTAAATATACAACTATTGTTAATAAATTACACTTTAATTTATGTGATTTTTCTTAGTCTGTCTGTCAGATTTACATAGTGCTTGTGTATTTGATTATGAATTTAGTTTTAGTCGTGGCTTGAAAAGAGAAAGTGTATTTGTATTAATTACACACACTCTTATTTCATGCATAAAACTTGTTGTTCCTTATAATTAATTAGATAGATATATAAAAATACTAGGTTGCCGAGTGTGAATTATAGTGTTAATTTCAATATTCTGCAGTATGTGTGGTTAACAGAAGAGATCCCGTTGGAATTATATTTAGATAGGTATCAATCATCATTGGTGTACGGGGTAAATAATAGGCATGACCGCTGCTAGAGGAGCCAGAATTTAAATTTTTTATTTATTTTAACCCATTTGGATTCAAAATTTTATTTATTTTAATTTATTGGGTTTTAATAATTTATATATATTCAATAATAAATTTTTTAAAAATATAAAGTTTTAATTAAAATGATCACTAGGTTCAACCTAACCCATAATTTGTACTCTAGCTCAATCCCGAGCAAATTAAAACGCCATATGTGATAAGAAAAATAGATCAGTATCATGGAGTCAAAACAATCAGAGGGTTGATGTTGATAGAGCTATATATACATGAAATTCAGGAATAAAGTCGTACATGATAACTACACTTATCTTAATTAATTAAACCAACTCTGTGCATAGCCCCGTGTGTTGGAGTTCTTGTATCTATTTTTATTCTCTCCATTTCCCTCAAGGTGTTATTTGGCTGGAAAAAATGTGTCATGATTAAATATGAATGGTTAAAATTTAATTGATAAATAAAATTTTAACATTTTAACCATAGTTAAAATAAATATTTCCTTATCAGCTTTAAAATTTTAAGGTAATTTCTTTTTGTTTTTATAAATTTGAACTTTTAATTATTAGTTTTTGCATTTCAAACTTATTTTTACTTGATAAAAAAATAAAAATTAATGACTTTGTTAGATAAATTTTCAAAGTTGAGTAACCTTTTGATATTAACTCGAGAGGTTATCATTTATTCACTAAGTAATACACTTCTTTGGGGTATACTAAATATAATTGATTTGGTTTGATAATTGAAAACTCTGATCCAAAATTGAAATCAAACTGCTGACTATTGAATTGAAAACGAACAGAAGAACTTAATCGACGAATCAAATTAGTTTGTATCAGTATTGATACATTTATTTAATCAAGACATAATAAATTTAGTTACTACTATGTTCCCTTATTGTATCAAATATATTCTTCTAGATAAATTTAGTTACTACTATGTTCCCTTATTGTATCAAATATATTCTTCTAGGCATACCAAACACAATTGATTTGATTTGATAATTAAAAAGTCCGATCCAACTCGACTTTTATACATCTTTACTTGTATGTAAATTAGAAACGGACTTCTTTTATACGCATTTTAAAATTTAAATAGAAAAATATTACCTTTTCATATCTTTTATATATTATTTTCAAATTTCTAATATTTTAAAAATAATTTATAAAAAAGACTATAAAAAATCGATTCATCTCACTTCACATAAAGTTGAAATTTTGAAAAGTTAGAAACCACTTTCAGTTAGGTACGTTACCCATTACGTATCACATGACTAAATATCTATTTGCGAATATGAATTTTCCATCAAACAATAACAAAAAGGGTAAACATGTAAATGCAAAAAATGGAATATCCACCAATAAACCCTTTCATCCAATTTTGTCATGTTCCCCAAATGGAGGGAGAAAAAAAAAACCTCAATAAAAGAAAAAAATATTATTTTTTATTTTAATTTATTTGATCTATTTTTATTTTAAAAATAATTTTTTGAATTTTATAATTTTAAATTAAATATGTAACACATATATCAAAATATTTTATTCTTAGAAATGTCACATAAAAAAGTATTACTATTATTTTTAAAATAAATTAAAGCCGAACAAATTGATATGGAGGAAAAAATAATATGGCAACTGAAAATGAAAAAAAGAGAATAAAATAGTAGGAGCATTTGTTAACATAATTTCATTTCAACTTTTCAAGTAAGCACAGAGTCGCTAAAAACGAAAGGCTCTTTCTTCTTGGACAAAGCTATATAAATAATCGATAGGAAGAGCCAATAGCACAGTTAGTCCAATCAATTTCTGACCTAATTTCCTCTCAAATTCCGCCGTTGATATTCCCAACTGCCACTTGTATCGGTTTCGGTAAGTTCAGATTTCTCGTCTGTTTCCATTTTCATTTTCATTTTCATTACTGTTAACTGTTACTTCATGTGTATGCTTTTTTTTTTTTTTTTTTTTTGGAATTTATTGAATGTTGATTAGTCGCAAAATCTATTTCATTTTGGCTGATTATTTGTGTTGCCTTTGAATTGATTTCTTACTTGTTTGTTGATTGGAAAGGGAACTTGCTTTGTTTGTTTTGTTAGGTGGTAATGAGAATTTGTGGCTTCGGTTTGGTGTTTTTCTGACGTCTAGTGAGTTGGAGGAGAGGAGGATGGGATTTGCTTACTGTGTATGGCAGCCGAATGGTTTGCATTGTGGTGAAGCTTTGAACTACAAGATATTAGATAGGAAAAGCGGGAGTTGTGTAGGATTGGATTATAAATTGCTTGGAAATGCTAGGGTTTTATGTAAGAAGAGTTCAACGGGGAAAAGGTTGAAACGGATTGGCGGATGTAGTGATAATAGTTTAGCTTATTCGAGGAGGATTCAATTGAGTTGTGCGTTGTGGAAATCTGATTCAAGTGGGAATTTGGCGGGTGTTAAGGGTTCTAGGGGAGTGAAGTTGCTGAGGTGCCAGGGAAATGATTCACTTGCGTTTATCGATGGTAATGGTAGAAATGTGGAGTCCAGTGAGAGTGCTGAAGATGGTGGATCATTGACTGCTAGTACTAATGGCATCGCAGAAATTAGTAGTGCTACGGAGTTGGAGGAAGACAAAGGAGAAGAAAAAGAAGGGCCTCAATTTGATGAATTAAGGGAGTTGTTGCAGAAGGCACTCAAGGATCTGGAAGTTGCACAGATGAACAGTACGATGTTTGAGGAAAAAGCTCAGACGATATCAGAAGCTGCTATAGCATTAAAGGATGAAGCTGCTCATGCATGGGATGATGTAAACAAACAACTTGACAGCATTCAAGAGATTGTAGGTGAAGAGATGATCGCTAAAGAAGCAGTTCAAAAAGCAACAATGGCCCTTTCTTTGGCTGAGGCAAGGCTTCTGGTTGCTCTTGATTCAATACAAGCTGCAAAACAAGGAAGTATGCCTTCAAAAACTTCTGAAGAAAGCAAAGGGCAGGAATTAACTTCATTGATGGAGGAAGAGGCAGCACTTTCAGCTGTTCAGGAAGATATAGAGGAGTGTCGGGACCATTTGGAAAATTGTGAGGCTATATTGAGGCGGGTGCAGAACAAAAAAGAAGAGCTACAAAAAGAGGTTGACAGGTTGAATGATCTAGCTGAGCAAGCTCAAATCAATGCTTTAAAAGCTGAGGAAGATGTTTCAAACATAATGCTTTTAGCCGAACAAGCTGTTGCTTATGAGCTTGAGGCTACTCAACGGGTCAGTGATGCGGAGATTGCTTTGCAGAAAGCCGAGAAGAACCTAGCTGCATCACCTGTTGACAATGCAGAAACTTCAGCCATACAGAATGGATCATCTACTCTAAGCCAAGTGTCAGTCGATGGGACCCTTAGCGAGGATGAGGTATTCCCTAGAAGTTCTATTGATAGTGTTATTGAAAAAGATAGAGAGGTACAACTGGAGGATGCTTGGGTGGTCAGTGGACCTTTGTCTGATGCGAGTGACGATGAAGATAGAAAGTTAGTTCTAGACTCCTCAAAAGATTTTGATTCTGATGCAGAAAATCCAAAAAGTGTTCAAACTGTGAGGCAGGAGGCCAACAAGGAATCAGCTAAGGACAGTTCATCGCTTAATGCTCCCAAAGCATTATTGAAGAAATCATCCCGTTTCTTGCCTGCATCTTTCTTCTCGTCCTCAGATGGTGAAGAGTTCACACCTGCTTCAGTTTTCCAGAGTCTCCTTGAGTCTGCAAGGAATCAATTGCCCAAGCTGGTGGTTGGCTCATTAGTGATGGGAGCAGGGTACCACTACTATAACACTATCCATTCTTTGTTTCTTTTAGAAGATGAAGCTTTTTCTCTATAGCTGCATGTATAAGTACCTCTTTAGGATACAATCTTTGTACCATTCGATTGGTATAGCTTGTTGTGGTTGTGGTATTTGATATGCTTCTGACATCTGTCACAGAATTGCCTTTTATGCCAATCGATCAGAGCGAATTTTTCAGTCGTTTCAGCAGCCAGACATAATTACCACCAGCATTGATGAGGTCTCAACAAATACAAGACCTCTCGTTCGACAAATAAGGAAACTGCCCAAGAAACTTAAGACACTAATGGAGAGAATTCCTCATCAAGAGGCATGCCTCTTAAACTCCCACTAGTTTAATGCCTGCCATCACCATTTGTTAGGATAGGGATTTACTTCTACTTGCTAATGGTGTTGTTTCTCATTTCAGATAAATGAGGAAGAAGCTTCTCTTTTTGACATGTTATGGCTATTGCTTGCTAGTGTTATCTTTGTGCCTATCTTCCAGAAAATTCCAGGAGGTAATTGAATTTTGCCACCATCTTTATTGCATGAGGACAGTAACTAGTGGCTTATTATGTCAAATAGTTTCACCAAACTTGTTCTTTGATGTAAAGGTTTCCTTCCTGGTCTTTTCGTGAACATGTTCTAAAGATTGAAACATGATCTTTACTTATTGGATACTTAGTTTTTTGTGGCCCCAATGTATATCACAGATCGTGCCCTTTGCTCCTCTGTAATAGACCGTATACGTATTCCTATTTCCTATTAATGGTTCATCTTCTCTGTGCTGTAATGTATAGGAAGTCCTGTTCTTGGGTATTTGGCTGCTGGAATCTTGATTGGACCCTATGGTCTTTCTATCATACGTCATGTACATGGGACCAAGGCTATTGCTGAATTTGGAGTTGTGTTCCTGCTATTTAACATTGGCTTAGAGGTATACTCCAGGAAAATGACTAGTTTATTTCTTTCTTAATGTGTTACAAATACTGGCTTAATAACCTCTATTTGTATTCTCTTTGACAGCTTTCTGTTGAGAGACTAAGTTCTATGAAGAAATACGTTTTCGGGTTGGGAACTGCTCAGGTAATTGCAAAAGTTTGAGCATTTGGGAGTTATTAACCCATCACCATATTGCTTATTAGAGATATGCTATCAACTAATTCGATTCACACTAATTAGTAATTTCAATAAATGAATACAGGTCTTAGTGACAGCTGTGGTGGTCGGGCTAGTTGCTAATTTGGTTGCCGGGCAGGCCGGACCAGCTGCAATTGTCATTGGAAATGGTCTTGCCTTATCTTCCACTGCTGTTGTCCTCCAGGTAAATCCTTCTATATCTTTAGCCGGTCTTCCTTGCTAGATGAATGATGGGCAAGATTTGGCACTTAAGTGGTTTTGTGTACTCATCAACACATTGATTTGGTGACCAGTTCAACACTCTAATCTAAGTTAATGCCTAAGAACAAAAATCCAGAAGCAGTAATTCTTGATAATGGCTATCGCCAAGATTTCAAATTAGCATTGGAGTTTTTCTTGTTATTTCCTTGGTGATTCGACATATTTTCTACAATCCAAGGCATTGTAGTTTATCTATAATTAGTTTGTCTATGTGCCTGTGTCTCTTACGCATTGGAAACTGAAACTTTAATACTAATTGATTATATTGCATATCTGTGCAGGTCTTGCAGGAAAGAGGTGAGAGCACATCACGACATGGACGAGCTACATTTTCTGTATTACTCTTTCAGGTATCTGCATATAGACAGTACAAAGTTGTCGCATCTTTCTCATGAGATGGGTGTTGAAACTTATAATATTATGTGTATCTAGGCATATACACCATTCACACATATTTACTTTCCATTACCATATAGGCTGATGTCATGCACTTGAAATGATATCTTGTGCAGTGGCACTTTTAGAATTTCTTTGTGATATGATTAAACAATTTTTTCCTTTTATCTTCCAGGATCTGGCGGTGGTTGTTCTACTCATACTGATACCACTAATTTCACCAAATTCATCAAAAGGAGGGGTATAAACTCTTTTACATTACAGTCTTGTCTTCTGAAAAATAATTTGAAATTTTCTTGTTTTTATTATTACAATTCCAGCTATATGAGGTTCTGGGCCTCAAATCATATGCAGAAACAATATTCTTTCCTTTTGATAGCTGTGAGTACACACTATTGCTGTTTTTTCCAAATTACCTCTGTTGTAACAAAACTTTCTTATTAGGTTGGTTTCCGAGCCATAGCTGAGGCCCTTGGTTTGGCTGCTGTAAAGGCTATTGTAGCCATCACTGCCATTATTGCTGGAGGACGTCTGGTAAGCTGTTTGTCATGTAGAATCTCATCCAGTATCATAAGTGCTTCAGATTAGTAGTATATAGCTTTTAAGTTCAGACTACATCTCTTATGACGTTTTGACTGTGGTCCTTTTATTTTTTATTGCCCATACATTATTTAAGTTAATTTTTTTATTTTTGTCTGTTACAACTTACAAAAGATAATTAGGGTAGTAATTCCACTTTTCTTTTGTTGCAAGTCTCGAAAGATATTTTGCTGTTAAGTCCGAGGACATTAATATATTCGTTCTCTATTTTTCAGCTGTTGCGGCCTATCTATAAGCAGATTGCAGAGAACCAGAATGCAGAAATATTTTCAGCAAATACACTCCTTGTTATCCTTGGGACTAGTCTTCTGACTGCCAGGGTACTTATGATCACATTTTTTACGGGTCCATGTATACTGCTCAACTTTGTTAGAACGATTATCTTGTTAAGGCTATGATTTATTATCTGATGTAAATAAATGCAGGCTGGCCTTTCAATGGCTTTGGGTGCATTTTTAGCTGGTCTGCTTCTGGCAGAAACTGAATTTTCCTTGCAAGTTGAATCAGATATTGCTCCATATCGTGGACTCCTGTTGGGTCTCTTTTTCATGACGGTAGGTGATAATTATCTTGTTTACTGTACAGTGTGAATGCAGTTTTGTATCCTACTACTAGTCACTTATAGTTAAGGTAAGATAGGTCATGATAAGGGTCTATTTACATTTAAAAATTCTTGCTCTGAAATCTCTAGTGTTCTCACCAGCTTGTAGAGCTTGACTGTCTCCCCTGAGTTGTTCTCATTGAATGACTGTACTTCTGAGTTCTGTGATACAACTTCTTCTGCTGCTGCTGCAGACAAAACTTGATCTATTTTAATCTACTTTTATTCAGGCTGAATGAGAATTGTCCATGAATATAATATTATAATTTATAACTATGGCTGCTTTGTATCTTTAAAACTGAACGATTATTATCTGGCTTGCAGGTTGGAATGTCAATTGACCCCAAGCTTCTTCTTTCAAACTTTTCAGTGATTATGGGGTCATTGGGACTTCTACTAGGTGGCAAGACTATCTTAGTTGCATTAGTTGGTAAACTGTTTGGTATTTCAATTGTATCGGCAATAAGAGTTGGTCTCCTACTTGCTCCGGGTGGAGAGTTTGCCTTTGTAGCCTTTGGTGAAGCTGTCAATCAGGTTAAATCTCTGATAGCTTTAACCTATCACAAGCAATTCAGATCCATTAATAAAATTCTTTTATTCATTTTCTTTTTCTCCGTCTTTCACGGTGATGCTGTTTTAGCCGCTTCTCTTCCTTTATCAAGGAATTTTGGACCTTTTCTATGATTGACCTGTGTGCTGAAATCAATTGTTGAGCTTGTCTGATCCTGTTATTGTGAAAGTAGAGACAAACTACCATAATGTCTTTCCAGTTTCTATCTATGTCTGGCATCTTATTTCTATTTATATTTCCTCTTATTTCATGAGGCTTGTTCATTCTTATAGCTACCCTTAAATAGATTCTGAGCTGCAACTTATCTGGAGAGTGCAATGCTAAGCTCTCTGAGGATTTTTGCCCCATGACAAAAATATATCTTGTTAGAGTAAGTGTATTATCTTATTTAATCATTTCTAGTTGGTTTTACCTTTTTTTCAGGGAATAATGTCTTCTGAATTGTCATCTCTGCTGTTTCTTGTGGTTGGAATTTCAATGGCCCTCACACCATATCTAGCTGCTGGAGGTCAACTAATAGCATCTCGTTTTGAGCTGCAAGATGTGCGAAGTTTATTGCCTGTGGAAAGTGAGGTACTGGTTCCTACTTTTGGTGGCACTATCTTTCTTCTTTTGCTTTTAGCAAGGATGAAACTAATGAACCATGTACAAGTTTGCAAATTCTTTTATTTTGACCCCTTACAGCCGACTGAGGACATGACCTTGGATAGGAAGATTTGGAGGAAAATCATTAGGATAGAGGGTTAAGGGTGTGGTTGAGTTGTAGTCAGTAGGTAGGGGATTTGTGGTGTCCCGTGTTTTGGCAATGTACTTTTGTGGATGTCGTATCTATGTTATTGTATCATGTTCTATGTTTTTGATGTTTTGTTTACCGCCTGTCATACTGCCTTGTATCTTGAGCTGGGGGTCTATCGGAAACAACCTCTCTACCTCGTTAGGGGTAGTGGTATGGACTGCGTACACTCTTCCCTCGCCAGACCCCACTAAGTGGGAATATACAGGCTTTGTTGTTGTTGTTGTATAGTCTCTGTTTTTCGTTTCCACAATTAGATAACATTTAGTATATTCTAATTGATTACATCTTACTTCAAACACAGGTATAGTTGCCAAACGTTGGTGCATGTCACATAATTATTCATTGTTGTGCTAGATTTTTGAGTTGATCACAGAAAAAACACAGTTAGACCTGTACTTCAGGTTCAGAACCTTGAAGCTTTACACAACATAGTTTGGTTTCAGGTTGTCAATAGTTACAGGGTATAGAAATTAAAGGGCTAAAGTTAAGGGGCCTTAGTTCTGTTGTTCAGAAAGTAGTTGTGGAGATAAGGAAAGCTGGAATTTTGGTGCTTGAAAAGTTTCCTTTTACTACTCCCCTTCCCATACTCAAATTTCTTCATCCCTGGCTGCTTTCTCCTTTCAGTGCCTTTCTTTGATCCTGGTTCATCTCTCAAGTTTTGTGGTCTACTTTGTTGTTGCTTTTTAAGTCCCATGCCTCAGTGTTGTGGTACTAAGCCGTTTGAACCCTTGTAGTTCTCTGCCTTTTTTCTTTTGGCACAATTTTATTTTTTGCAACAACGTTTTTCTTCCCTGGAAAGTAATTGTCTATTGAATTATAGATCAATCTCATCATCTGATTAAGTTTCCTCTGAATCCTGAGCCTCAGTTTGTCTTCCTTCTGAGCTTATTTAACTCATTGCTGCGTTGCTTTAAATTAGTTTTTATTGTTAAAGTTAGCATTTATTATGACGATCATTGGTTTGAGAAGTAACAGATGTTCAGTGCCCCAAAGCTCACTACTTGAAGGACTATATCATTTAATGATATCTTTCTGGATTATTACCTGCATAAATGTGAAGAAGATTTCACTGACTTCAGTTAGTTGCTTAAAACAATGTAAATTGATAGTTCCTTTTTTTCTTTTCCAGACAGATGATTTGCAAGATCATATCATTATTTGTGGATTTGGTCGTGTTGGCCAGGTTTTGCCCCCTGCTTTCATGAAATGGTTATATTGATAATTTGACAAACGTTGTCAAACTTTGGGAAAATGAAGCTGTCCCATCTTCTATCTGTTGAATTAGTTTTCATCTTAACAGATCATTGCCCAACTTCTCTCCGAGCGACTGATTCCATTTGTTGCGCTTGATGTGCGAAGGTTTGATTCTCTTTTTGCTCACATTCAACTGATTTCAGCTCCTATGGGTTCAGTGAAGGTTGAAATATATATTTGTGATATTCTCATTATACATGAGTTCTGTTATGTTTTTGCAAGTCTTTTATTATATATAGCCTCTCAGTCTAATGGGGAAACAGAAACTGAACTACACTTATAGACGCAATCTCAAATTGTCGAATGCATTCTGTAAACTACTATTACATTGCAAGTAGTAGTGTCTGAAAATGAGAAGACGCCAAATTTTTTATAGAATTGTTAATTAAAGATATTTTTTCTTCACAACTAATGACATCTTAAACTTGGGGTCCTATCAAACAGCATTATATAAAATGAGGCAGAAGGAAGTATTATTAGGTAGAATAATTATTCAGTCATGAAAGCAAGCAATGGAATAGGCTATAGCCTATATAGTTTGTTAGTGAGTCATCAGTCATCATCAGCTTTTAGGATTTTAAAATAAAAGTTTATTTTTCTGTATTCATAGACATGTTCAAATTCATGCATGCATCAAAGGAATGACAATGAAAGAGAAGAGGATGATGGTTTTCCTGAAAGAGTGCCACAGACCACAGTGCCAAACCAGAGAATTGAGGAAATTGAACCAGATTGTATTAGTCTTTAATTGAACAGTTAATTATGTTTACAGATCAGATTTGAATATTAATCAAAGGTCAAAGACTCAAAATAATCAAATAGTTAAACAACCCTTTATTCCTTGTCACAAATTTTCATAAGACACCTGAAGTAAAGGCTTGTTAAGTAGTACCTGTTGAACACTTGATCTATGCTTAAACTGTGTTCTATTAGGCACATTGCTGACATGGTATGATGCGTGTAATACACCTAAAATAAGTGGGTGAAAGGCATTTTGAAAATAAAATCACTCTTCTTCGTTCTCTTTCCCTGCCACCACCTCCTCCACCATCCTGCCACCACCATAATACGACTTTACTCATCCCCTTCCCCTTTTGCCTTTGCCACCACCTCCACACCAGATATGTCTCTTCCCTTCTGCCTTCTCTTCTCACTACACCGCTGCAACCAATCCCGTGCAAGTGAAGTGCAAAGGAGGAGCTTGGAACACACTCAAAACAGCCCCTAAATTGCACTCCAAGGGCGCCTAAGTGTCACTCTTCTTTAAAGGGACTTTTTGGTCATTTCACCTTATATTTGTAATATGCTATAAATAGAACATGTTAGGGTTTTATTCCTTAGTTTTGTGATGATATTGTAAGTGAGATAACACTTGAAACACAAAGTCCTCTCGACCTTAAGAGGCAAAACCGAAACTAGGTTCAACCAAGTGTGGATTCACTTGTGTTGTTTGTTCAAGGCTTAGAAACATTGGGTGCTTGGGAGATTAACGTCCCTCTTGTGTCCACGTAAGAGTGTCGGTGTTAGTATTACATGTTTGAAGGTTTTGGTGTTTGATACACACCTTGGTTCTTAGATCTTGTAATATTGTATGTCACACTACCTATCCCTTTGTTTAGTGTAATCTTTTGTTGTTGTTTCTTGTGTTGTTGAAACCGTTGGTTATTGTTATTGTTATCATCTTGTTCATCATGTGCTCTTGGTGTTTTTTGTTGTAAAATACACCTTGTATCTTGTATTCTTATGTTGTAGTTGTTCGCTGAAACTTGCCCTCAAAAAGGTCCTCGAGTTCCTTTGAATTTGTGGACTGTTTTGTGTAGTTTTGTCCCTTTCCGTGGTTTGATTTGTGTCATTTGGTATTAGAGCTAAGGCTGATTTTGTTTCCACAAGATCAATCTTGGGCTTGGTTAGTTGAAAAATAAAACCAAAAAAAAAAACAAATTTGTCCATTTTTGTGTCTTGGCCGAATTTGTGTTCTTGTTGTGTCTTGGCGAGATTTTTACTTGGCTTGAGTGTTTCTAGTGTTAGTTTTGTTCTTCACTATCACATTGTGTCTCTAGCTAAGTTTGAGCTTTTGTTGATGATGTTGTTGTTGTGAACTTGAACTTGGCCGTGTGTTGTTGTTGTTGATCTTGTGTAAGTTGTTGTTCTTAATCTTGGCCGTGGATGTTGTTATAAATTGGTGGCCTAAGAACATTTTGTTGAAATTGTAGTAGTCTTGGCCGTGTGTTGAAGGCATTGTTGCTGTGGATTTAGGAGTGGCCGTGTGGAATTGTTGTTGTTCTTGGACGTTGTTGTTGTTCTTGTTGTGGTTGTTGTTCTTGAAGTTCTTCACCTCCTTCATATATTGTTAAAACATAAAGTGAATGTTGGATCCTTAAAGATGAAGGAAAAAGGTGTAAGTACTTGTTAGTCTTGAAAGACTTACAATCACCAAAGACTTGTCAATCATTTCTCAACCACTTTCCATGATTTAAGGGCCCATGTTTTAAGGAGAAGTACAAGAAAAGTCAAGTCTTGAAATTTGAGTTTGAAAAGAGCTCCAAGACTTATATTTCCTCCTTTTAACCAAATTCCACCAATCCAAATTGTAATTGACCAAGACTTGAAATTGGGACAAAAATAAAAAGACTTGATAAAACCAAGCCAATAGTGGACTACCACGTCACCATTTACTGTTCAAGCAATAATTTTGAGCTCAAATTTTGATTTCCTAGTTTTATTTTGTTGTTTCTTGGTTTCATTTGTTGATTCTAATACTAATTGACAAACTAGTAATCTCCTACTAGATTGTAAGTTAGTGGTAGAGTCCGTTTGTTTGTGTTAGCGTTTGTTGTGTGCTTTTGTCATTTTGAATCGTTAGTTTTTTGGCTCACGTCCTACGAGATTTGTTTGAGTTTCAAACCAAAATCTATTCCGGACAAGAGTAGACTCGACCCTCAACTCCTCATGGGTTCCTTAGCCGGCTTACAACACTTGTGAAGCTACGTGTAAGGTAATCAAAGAGTGAGTGTGGTGAGGCTATTTTGAGCTAACTAGTTTGTTGTTTTTCTTTGTTGTTGTCTTTCTTAGGTACTACGGGTGATACTTTCTATGCCATTTCTGAAAATTTCAAACGGGACATTGAAAAGATACTCCAATTGGTATCCACACTTATCCCACCAAATTCAAAACCTATTGTCCAAACGCCTTGTGTGAGAGCTTCCCAAAGGGGGAAGTTGGCTGCCATGACCCGCACCAAGGTGAAGGCCATAGCTCATGCAAGCTACAAGGTAAAAACGCTACTTCCTACACTCTTATAAATGTAGAATGTTGTGATGTGGCTAGTAACAGCCAAATGAGTGTAGTTGCGGTTTTACCTAGTGTAGAAGTGCATGACTCTTTGAACATAATGTGTGATGAAAGCTTTGCACTCCAAGGGCGCCTAAGTGTCACCCTTCATTAAAGGGTCCTTTTGGTCATTTTGTATTTTATTTGTAGCCTACTATATATAGAACATTGTAGGGTTTTTAGTAGTTAGTTTTGTGATGATATTGTAAGTAAGATAACACTTGAAACACAAAGTCCTCTCTATCTTAAGAGGCAAAACTGAAACTAGGTTCAACTAAGTGTGGATTCAACTGTGTTGTTTGTTCAAGGCTTAGAAACGTTAGGTGCTTGGGAGATTGACGTCCCTCTTGTGTCCACGTAAGAGTGTTGGTGTTAAGATTACATGTTCGTTTTGATGTTTGATACACACCTTGGTTCTTAGATCTAGTAATATTGTATGTCACACTACCTATCCCTTTGTTTAGTGTAATCTTTTGTTGTTGTTTCTTGTGTTGTTGACACCGTTGGTTATTGTTATTGTTATCATCTTGTTCATCACGTGTTCTTGCTGTTTTTTGGTGTAAAATACACCTTGTATCTTGTTTCTTGTGTTGTAGTTGTTGGCCAAAACTTGCCCTCAAAAGGGTCCTCGGGTTGCTTTGAATTTGTGGGTTGTTTTGTGTAGTTTTGTGCATTTCTGTGGTTTGATTCGTATCATTAATGATACAAACCAAACTTGGAATGCACCAAAAACAACAAAAAACAGTCCACTAAATAAAGGGAAACCGAGAGCACAATGAAGAACAAGTCTCGGGTTCTCAACAACACAACAATACAAGATATAAAGGTGTTTTTAACACAAAAAACAGCCACAACAACAAGAGATAAACAACAATATAACAAGAAGAACAACATTAGGGTAACAACAAACCAACGGTTACAAGATCAAACGATTACAAGAAATGTAAAAATAGGTAGTGTGACATATAATATTATAAGACTAAGAACCAAGGTGTGTATCAAACACCAAAATGTAAAAATAGGTAGTGACATATAATATTATAATACTAAGAACCAAGGTGTGTATCAAACACCAAAACATGTAATACTAACACCGACACTCTTACGTGGACACAAGAGGGACGTCAATCTTCCAAGCACCCAACGTTTCTAAGCCTTGAACAGACAACACAAGTGAATCCACACTTGGTTGAACCTAGTTTCGGTTTTGCCTCTTTAAGGTAGAGAGGACTTTATTTTTCAAGTGTTATCTCACTTATAATATCATCACAAAACTAACTACTAAAAACCCTACAATGTTCTATATATAGTAGGTTACAAATAGAATACAAAAGAACCTTTTAATGAAAGGCTTCACTTAGGCGCCCTTGGAGTGTATTGTGTGGATGGTTTTGGGCATGTTCCAAGCCTTTCTTCACACTTCACTTGTACACTCCAAGTCTCGGGTCAACACACTCTCACACTCATCCATCTTCGTGGTCGTGCCCATATCATCCTCCCCTTCTTGAAAAGAATTCGACCTCGAATCCATACCTTGCAAAATCAAGAGAAGTCAAACAAGCACACATCCTCATGACATGAGGGTTAGAGTTAGCAAAATACATAACATCAATATGCCAAGGCAGTTCAACTTGACATATAACCAAGTCTCCTTCGTGTTACACATTAGGAAGCCATTGACAAATGCACCAAGGACTTGGTTATGACAAACATCAAGAAAAAAATGCACCTAAGCCGAGAGTAACTCTTCCCTACCCTAAGATAACACCGGGATCAAATGGTTGAAGTAGCCAAGGGTACAAGCTTAGGCTACTCTTTCCTCCCACTAGGGTGTCATTCTCACACTCACACAAGACATTTATCTTTAAGGGAGGACTACATTTCAAAGTGGAGGAGTTTACGGTCCAAAAGTCCATCCCCAAAAAGACATGCCAATACTCTCAACATCTCTAGTCGCATGATCTCTAGGAACAAAGCTAATAGCAAAGCTTTCATCACACACTATGTTCAAAGAGTCATGCACTTCTACACTAGGTAAAACCGCAACTACACTCATTTGGCTATTACTAGCCACATCACAACATTCTACATTTATAGGAGTGTAGGAAGTAGCGTTTTTACCTTGTAGCTCACATGAGCTACGGCCTTCACCTTGGTGCGGGTCATGGCAACCCATTTCTCCCTTTGGGAAGCTCTCATCACAAGGTGTTTGGACAAGAGGAATTGGATTTGGTGGCCTAAGTGTGGATATCAATCGACGTAACTCTTCAAGGTTCCGTTTGAAACCTTCATATGGTTCCGAGGTAGTGTTATTATCCATGGTACCTAAGAAAAAAAAAGACGACAACAAACAAATTAGTTCAACAGAAAACCCTCACCACACTCTCACTCTTTGATTACCTCACTCGTAACTTCACAAGTGTTGTAAGCCGGCTAAGGACCCGTGAGGAGTTGAGTCTACTCTTGTCCGAAATAGATTTTGGTTTGAAACTCAAACGAAATCTTGTAGGACTTGAGTCAAGAACTAACAACGATTCAAAAAGACAAAAGCACACAACAAACGCGAACAAACGGACTCAAAACTAACACTCTAGTAGATGAGTACTAGCTTGTCAATTAGTATTTAGAATCAATAACCGAAACTAAGGAACAATAAAAAGAAATATGAAATTTAAGCTTAAAAATGTTGCGTGAACAATAAAATGATGATGTGGCATTCTATTATTGGTTGCGGTTCTTTAGTCAAGGTTTTTTATTTTTCAATTTTGGAAAGTCTTGGTCAATTTTTCAATTTGGAATAGTGGGAATTGGTTAAGGGAGGAAAAGACAAGTCTTGGAGCCCTTTTGAAATTCAAACTCAAAAAGTTAACTTGTACTTTTTCCTCAAAACATGGTCCTTAAATCATGGAAAGTGGTTGAGAAGTGATTGATAAGTCTTTCGGTGGTTGTAGAGTCTTACAAGACTAACAAGTCTTACACCTTTTTTTCCTTTCACCTTTTTGGATCTAAAGTCCACTTTACCTTTAACAGTATATGAAGAACATCAAGAACAACACCAACAATCACCAAGAAAAACTTCCAAAGTCCAACTCCAAATCCGCAACAACAAGGTTAACCACACGGCAATGTCAACAAAATATTCTTAGACCAACAATATCATATGGCCAAGCTTAGAACAACAAGGAGAAACCACACGCCCAAAACAGTCTACCACAACAATGTTCAACACCAATCGGCCAAGTCTTATGTTCATAACAACATCAACATTTAAAGTTCAAACACAGATATAAACTCAATGGTGTTAGTGAAGAATAAAAACTAACACTAGAAACACTCAAGACAAGTAAAAATCTCGGCCAAGACACAACAAGAACACAATTTGGGCGAAGACACAAAAATGGACAGATTTGCTTCTTTTTGGTTTTTCGATTTTCTAACACTTTTTTTTTTTTGACTTTTCAAGCAAGCAAGCCAAGATTGATCTTGTGGGAACAAAATCAGCCATGCTTTGATACCGAATGTTACAAACCAAACTTGGAATGCCCCAAAAACAACAAAAAACAGTTCACTAAATAAAGGAAAACCGAGAGCACAATGAAGAACAAGTTTCGGGTTCTCAACAACACAACAATACAAGATACAAAGGTGTTTTTAATGCCAAAAACAGCCACAACAACAAGAGATAAACAATAATATAACAAGGAGAACAACACTAGGGTAACAACAAACCAACGGTTACAAGATACAAGATACAAGATCAAACGATTACAAGAAATATAAAAATAGATAGTGTGACATATAATATTATAAGACTAAGAACCAAGGTGTGTATCAAACACCAAAACATGTAATACTAACACCTACACTCTTACGTGGACACAAGAGGGACGTCAATCTCCCAAGCACCCAACGTTTCTAAGCCTTGAACAGACAACACAAGTGAATCCACACTTGGTTGAACCTCGTTTCGGTTTTGCCTCTTTAAGGTAGAGAGGACTTTGTGTTTCAATTGTTATATTACTTACAATATCATCACAAAACTAACTACTAAAAACCCTACAATGTTCTATATATAGTAGGTTACAAATAGAATACAAAAGGACCTTTTAATGAAAGGCTTCACTTAGGCGCCCTTGGATTGTATTGTGTGGACGGTTTTTGGCATGTTCCAAGCCTTTCTTCACACTTCACTTGTACACTCCAAGTCTCGGGTCGACACACTCTCGCACTCATCCATCTTCGTGGTCGTGCCCGTATCACCACCACCAGAAAGAAACTTAAAAAAGGGAAAGAAGTGTGCGAGATTAGAAGGGAGAAGAAAAATCGTCGGAGTTGGTTTGAGCAATACTGCTGTATATTTTAATCAAAATTATCTATCATTACCTTGATGGAAATCAATTCTAACCTAACCAGAAGAAGATTGAGGCTACAAACTGAAGATTCTGATTGAGCAACCAAGATACCATGGTGGCTAAAGTCATATACCAACAAATCCTTTGAATTCATGCAATGAATTTATGAACTGCGTAGATCTATGAGAGGATATGAAATCAAAGATTTTCACTTCCACAACTAAACACGACCATCAAAGAAGCTGTAGAAGCAACTGGCCCGAGCAGAATAGAAGGGTACTAGAGTTTCCTTATATGTCGGAGCTTTGATTGTCATTGGATCCTGAATATCATCATATTGCTCCTAGAGTATTTTGATGTTCAGTAGTTGATTATTTGAGTCTCAACAAGTTGAGTTTTGCTTTATTACTGTATCTAAAGAAAGGTATCTAGGAGGGAGGAATGCAGGAAATATTGTGTAGTTAAATTTTCCAATTATTATCATGATGATCGTCTGAATAAATATTTTTTTAATAATAAATGCAGTGACAGAGTTGCAGTTGGTCGTGCACTTGACCTTCCTGTATACTTTGGTGATGCTGGTAGCCGAGAGGTAAAGCAAATTTTCAAACTTAAAAATATGGTTTGGATATTTTATTCTGACATTCTTATCTCGATTACTAGGTTCTACATAAAGTTGGGGCTGAAAGAGCATGTGCTGCTGCAATAACATTAGACACTCCTGGTGCAAACTACAGAACTGTTTGGGCCTTGAACAAGTACTTTCCCAATGTGAAAACATTTGTACGTGCTCATGATGTAGATCATGGCCTTAATTTAGAGAAGGCTGGAGCAACAGCGGTATCTCTCTTATTCTAATTTCTGTTATTGATCTTTTTGTTGGAAACTTGTTCATATTGGTTGCACATAGGATTCTCTGGATAACATCAGGATTCTGAGCCTTGAAATATTTATTCATTTGCTGTTGTATTACATTAAACTACAGTGACATTTCTAGTTGTAACATATTATGCATGAAAGAGGGAATAGTTTCACATTTGATAGTTGGATAAGTGACGAACAATGCATAAATTGAGGTGGATAAATATGTTTTACAGGTTGTGCCTGAAACCTTGGAACCAAGCCTGCAGTTGGCTGCTGCTGTCCTTGCACAAGTAAGTAGATTTGATAAGTAACCTAGGTATTCTCTTTTGTAGTAGCTAGATAAGGGTCTCCCACCCCATAAAAAAGAAAGAAAATCTATAGCCCCTGTTTATCTCATTTTGACAAACGATTTATTGTTTTATGTTGCAAGTTATTTATCAGTATAACCAAATTCGAAGTTGAAAAGTTGTATCTTGATACTGTCTAGTGATACTAATAGTGAATCAATGGCTATCATCATGTGTTGATTTACACTGGTTCTTCAGAAAGTTATAGTATATGGTTTTCTCAAGGCTTCATTTATATCGGTAACACCGTCTCGAGTATTAATAAGGGTGAATGTAACAAATTCAATGGCCCATTGCCTCTTTATTTGGTACAGTGATTTCAAAGCACTTCACAACTGCATAACTGCCCAGTCTTCTCTTTGGAAAAATATTAAGTAGCATGAATTTGTTGAAATTTATTGTTGCAAACTTTTGTACCTCAAAAGCTGAAATGCTTTTCATAATTCATGACTGGATAGAGATCTATTCTACCGCATACTTTAGCATTCTTGATGGGTTGTTGTAACTTCTGATGCAATGATGTAGCTGCACACTGCCTTTGCATCTCCACCTCCTTGTAGTTGGCTTTTGACATTCTTTAACCATACTTGAGTGAAGCAAATAAAATTCTGAATATATATTATATTTTCTAGGCTAAGTTGCCAATGTCTGAGATAGCAGCAACAATCAACGAGTTTAGGTCCCGCCACCTTTCTGAGCTCACTGAGGTAAATTATACTTGTACTACTTGTCTTTGCTTTTGGGGAAATTTCTGTTAGATATTTAATGCAGTACACATGTTTTTGTTTTGCAGCTATGTCAAACAAGTGGAAGTTCTCTAGGCTATGGATTTTCTCGCGTGGCGTATAAAGCCAAAGCTCAGCCCTCGGACTCTTCTGATGAGAACCAAGTCGGCGAAGGAACACTAGCAATATGATTACCATTAGAAGAAACAGGAATCTGCAATGGTTGGACGTACAACCAAAAAAAAAAAAAGGAAATAGAAGGGAAGATACTCCTTATAAGTGTATAGTGTTTTACTTTAACACCCATTTTTTAAAATTGTACAGAAGTATAGCAAGCAACAAGCTCTATGCAGGAGAGCAAATCCCTTTATGGCATAACCACTAGGTGATAAGACCTTAAAATGCCTTGGTTCGAAAAGTTTTGGTTCATTCCGAAAAGACCCTGTTTTACATTTCAGTGTAATAGGCCATTGTAGTTTGCATCGATATAGTTAAATATATGCAAAAGCTACTTGGAATGTTCTTGCATATCAAAATAAAATATGCCCAATGAAGAATTTAAAAAGAAAAGAAATTTGTCCAAAAAATTTCTTGAGGGGGATTACCCTTTAGATTTCTTTTTAATTAGGGGTGTAAAATTACTCTGAATCGATTGTAGTTTCCAGCCATCTTAACTTAGTTGGAATTGAAATCTAAAATCATTCCGTTCCTTTCAAATTCTAATATTTAAATAATTATATATCAATTATTTTTTACGCTGCAAAAGTTTATAATCTCTTTCAGCTAAAAGGTATGCATCAACAAGGTTTATGATTTAGGTGTGGTGAGATAGTGTGTTACTGTATTTCACTTGTATGATAATTGTCGTCTTCTTTGATCCCCAATTATAACTTTAAGAAAACTGTGAAAAAAAAGACATTTTGATTCATTTTAGGGAGAACAACACCTTTGGTCTATCAATTTTCAGTAAAATATAATTTTAATCTTTACCATGACAACACAATAATTTAACCATCAATTAACTAAATATTTGTTTTTGATCCATTATACATACATAAAAATAATGTTGTACTTGGTCTATTTTATAAAAATACACCACCCTCATCATGAGAAACAATACAAGTTAAATATAAACATGAATAATTAAACATAGAACAACTAAAAATTCTGAAAATTTGTAAATATTCATAAAAAAAATAAAATCAAAACAATAGATTTAAATCAAACATGACATGGACTAAGTCAAAATTTATCTATAACTAAGGGATCAAAATGCTACCATTAATTAGCCCCTTCATTTTAATTTATGCTTTTACTGTTTGGAAAGAAATGTAAAACCCCAAAAACCCTACAGCAAAAAATCTAAAAACCCCAACACACACAACACACAGAGAGAAACGGTGCAAGCAAGCATAGGGTTTCGACTGAGGCCTCAATTTCATCTTCTAGATCGGAAAATGACGTCATCATCTCCGATCACTATCATGAAGATGAAGTTAAACCACTGCTCTCCGTCGCCGCCGTATACCACCGCCGCAGCTCGTCGGCTCCTACCACCGCTTATTGGGCCCCACCAAATTCAGTTGCGTTCCTCTCTGGGTCCCACCCTTCACAACTCCCCATCTTTTTCCGCTAGAGCCATCATGGCTCGTTCAGCGTCTTCCTCTTCCTCCTTCGTCATCACTGGTAAATTCTCCTATAATGTACATGAATGATAATATCTACTTATTATTATTTTTTTTTTTGTAAAATTATAATCTTGGAAATCTGTTTAAGGTTTAGCTACAAGACGACCATTACAAGGATTAAGAGGTTTAAAATGGGATTATTTGATGGTGTAGGTATACAAAGTTCGAACCTTTACTGAATAAACCATCTCGTAAGCCGTTTTAATTGGTTTGAAAGATATTTCGTGTAAGCGTTGTTTGTCAATTTAGCAACTTAACCCTTCTCCGTAAGACGGGGAGCTTTGGAGTAACCGGTAAAGTTGTTGCGATGTGACCAGAAGGTCACGGTTCAAGCCGTGGAAACAGCCTCTAGCAGAAATGCAAGGTAAGGCTGCGTACAATAGACCCTTGTCGTCTGGTCCTTCCCCCGGACCCTGCGCATAGCGAGAAGCTTTTGTGTACTGGCTGCCCATTTTTTTAACCCGTCTCTGCAGGACTTTGTTTTGACAGAAAAATCTACAATTTTCTTAATTGTGTATTTGAAGAGAGATGTTTTTATTAAGCTTCAGCATGTCTTGGTCAGTCAGTTGAGAATTTCGTGCACTCAAAGTGTTGGTCCTTGACTCGCGGTTAGGCTTTTTTTCTTTTTAACGTCTTCGTTTTACTCTGGATTTTTTCTTACATGTTCCCCAACTTTCTTGTTTCGTGGCATTATTGTTTTGGTTCGACTTTTTGAATTATTTGCATTGCTATGCAGCTGCAATGGCTAGTGAAGCATCGGTAAAGGTTATTGATGGGAAAAAAGTTGCAAAAGATATCAGAGACGAAATAAATTCTGAAATATCTAGGATGAAAGATTCGATTGGTGTTGTTCCTGGCCTAGCAGTTATTCTTGTTGGGGAAAGGAAGGATTCTGCAACTTATGTTCGCAACAAGAAAAAAGCTTGTGAAACTGTTGGGATCAAGTCCTATGAAGTGTGCTTGCCCGAGAACTCAACAGAAGAAGAAGTTCTCAAGTATATTTCAGACTTCAATGATGATCCTATGGTTCATGGAATTCTTGTTCAGCTACCATTACCTTCGGTAAGCTACTAAACCTCATTGTTTTTTAGTGCTGAATTTTCTTAGAGTTAAGAATGTCTGACGTGCGATTTCATTTAAATTAGTTTTTCCAAAATGGATTGTGGATGAGTTATGTTCCCAGAATCATGCCTATATTGTTACTCTTGGATCCTAAGAGAAAGAGATCGCAAGATCTACGTCAGTTCAGTTTGTCAAATGTTACACTGTGACATTTTGTGGTTGCTAATCAACAACAACATACCCAATATAGTCCACACGTGGGGCTTGGGGAGGGTGGAGTGTACACAGACCTTAGCGTACCTTTTGTTGGATAGAGAGGTTGTTTCCGATAGACCCTCTGCTCAAGAAAATTGTTTTTCAGAACATGCTTTGAAAGGAATGCAAGAGTGAAAAACCTATGATGAAATATTGAAGAAAGAAAAGTAAAGAAAAGTACCGATAGTAGAATATTAGAGAAAGCCAAAGTTAACTAGATTGTTAATTTGGTGCTTCATAAAACTAGTTCCCAACAGATTTGACCCTTTGTAGTAACAGTAATTGGAAATAAAAGTAGCAGTTGTTCAATTGAAAATTGATACAACCTCGATTTATTAGTATATTTATTTTCGAAGGTATTATTATAAATGTAACTCATCGATATGTTTGTTGGGCAATGTAGTGATAGTAATGCAGTAGTATTATCTTTTTTTATGGTGCTTATGACATGCATCATATTGGTTTATTTTGTATGGTTCTATAACTCTTTGACAGGTGTATAAGTTAAACAAACCTGTTCTTTTGCTTGTGGTAGTATGTGTTTGATTCAGATGTTTAGCATGTTGCTGTATGATAAGAGAAAATACTCTGCTCAGCTAGTGTTTGTTATTATGGATGAGTTAATAGATCAATGATTCTGACAACTCGAAGCTATTTGACTTCTGATAGAGTTGTTATCTTTCTAGACCCTTTATCTTCTAATTTGAATTGTGTCTTCATCAACCTTGGATCAGCATATGGACGAGCAGAACATCCTAAATGCTGTTTGCATTGAGAAGGACGTGGATGGATTCCACCCACTAAATATTGGTCGGCTTGCGATGCGAGGTAGAGAGACGTCATTTGTCCCCTGTACACCCAAAGGATGCATTGAGCTGCTGCATCGGTACAATGTGGAAATCAAGGGGAAAAGGGCGGTTGTCATTGGCAGGAGCAATATAGTTGGAACGCCTGCTGCCCTGCTGCTGCAGGTAATAGTCTAATAAACAACGATCATCTTCCAATAGAGCCTTTTTCTGATAGCATTTTATTGAGCTCAATGTTTGTGTACTACTTTTGTCTATTTTTTACACTAGAGGGAAGATGCCACTGTCAGCATTGTGCATTCCAGAACCAGGAACCCGGAGGAGATCACAAGACAAGCAGATATCATAATATCAGCTGTAGGCCAGCCAAACATGGTTAGAGGTAGCTGGATCAAGCCTGGGGCAGTTATTATTGATGTCGGGATTAATCCTGTGGAGGTGTGAAAGCTATATACTCTTTTGTCCAATTGTCATCCTCTTGATTATGCATTAACTTTTGTGCCTTATCATGCCCCCCCCAACCACACACACACCATGTTCTTCAAATAAATATGGTAGAATTGCTAGCTCAAGGACCAGTTAAAGAATGTGTTAGTTATTATTTTCTGTTGAACAATATTACGATCGCAGTGTCACACCCCCAAAAGAAAGAAAAATGGAGAAACAACTTCCCTATAGTGGAATGCTTATTTGCCTTCTAATTTCCCAAGATGAGTGCTGATTTTTATTCTGTCCAACAGGATGCTACAAATCCTCGAGGCTATCGACTAGTTGGAGATGTTTGTTACGAGGAGGCCTGCAAGGTTGCTTCAGCTATTACTCCTGTTCCTGGAGGAGTTGGGCCCATGACTATAGCAATGCTTCTCTCTAATACTTTGTTATCAGCAAAGCGAATCCACAACTTCAAGTGAGGTTTTGAAGTCCAGTACTCTAACCAGGCGGGCCATATCATTGAGCTTCTCAGCTGTTTTTCCTGTCTCTTAGTTGCCATGTGTCTACCTTTATGAGCTTGTAGCATGTAAACTAACTTTAGGGAACAAAGCATCTCAATGATCTTCAACTCGAGGGAAAATGATACGCTACCTAAAGGTGGTCAAAGCTGGATGCCATGACAATTTATAGGGCTTGTTAGGGAATAAGGTCTGATGGTGGAAATCAAGTCTTAGTTGAAACAAGCTCGCGCACTATGGTTTCATTGTGCATTTCAGACCCTTTTTTTCCTTTCGGAATATTGTCTTAGGTTGTTGAGTGATCTAACTGAAGCTCTTGTGATCGAACAATTGTTGTATATGTGCTATTAGCTGTAAGGTTTGTTCAACATATATGCAGATTCATATCATTTGAGGAAACATGATACAGCTAAAATGCCTTTTTGAACTCTTAAGAATGTAGCATTATGGCTAATATACACCCATGTATTACAAGTTCTTATTCCTTTAGTAAAATGTTCTACCGGTATAAGTCATAAGATATGGATATTCGTTGTTATATTAAAGGCTTTCTTTTTCTGGTTCAGAGATGCTTTGCTGTTTATATAAGAAGGATGATAGTTGAGGGATTTGGTTAGAACTTCACTTGTATTGTATTAGAGATTGAGGAATTTCATATTGATTTTGGTAATTGCATTCGAATTGCATCCCTGTAATAATATACATTGCAAATCAATATTAGTTAATTTGCAATAAAACTTAAAACATATTTTTCAAAATTTGAGAACATAAAACAATGCTTAATATTCATGCCTAATATTTTTTCATATACATAATTATGCTATGTATATAGGTTGAAATAAACACGCTTCAACTTGTCTAACATAGCCATATACATAACTATACATAACCGTGTTAACGTATAACACCGTTAATAGTCCAGTCCAACAATGTATAACCGTGTTAACGTATAACACCGTTAATAGTCCAGTCCAACAATGTCTGTTTCAACAAATATACATAAAAAAATTATGTATATTGGTTGATATACATAATTGTGCTGTGTATAACACTGTTAATGCATAGCATATACATAAATGTACATATTTTGAAATAAACAACCCATCAGTGTGTGTTTTACCACATATGCATAACAAATTTAAAGTATATGAGCTCATATACATAATAATGTTATGTATATGAGATAAAGATACATAGGAATGGCGTAATATAAAAACTCTCTGCAATTAAAATTTCATATGTATACATACCTTTTTTTTCCAGTTGGATTGCCAATTTGTATGTGAGTGCTGTTACACTCATTTTTGCTGCCCTAACTTGGGAAATCTCATTTCTGTTTGTGTCAAACTGGATATTACGTGCAATAGCAATAAAAAATGAAGGAATGTGTCTCCTTAACTATCTTTGGCAAATAACTTTACTTGGTTAATAATATGCTATTAGAAAGTTATAAATTTTCCTTGCCGATTGAAATTGTCCTGAAAGGTCATGTTAACAGTTGTTGAGGAAGGAAATAAATAGATATTCTTACTTTTACCTTGATTTTGCACAGCTTTAGTTAAATTCAGAAAGTTTGTTTAGATCTTATATGTGAGACTTAATCTGAAATAATTTTATTAAACGTGAGTTAAAACTTGGCTTCTTAACAAATATCATAAAGTAGATAGTTTATTTTATAGATTGATGCATTGTAGCTAATTATTCTTTACGTGCAACATGTTGGGCCCGTGCAACCCCTTTAGTTCCTTTATAGAAGCCAGTATACCTGTGAATATAGATAAATAATCCAATTTCAACCAATACCCATAACCAATTAAACTCCTCCTAAGCATAACGAATGAATTGAAATCAGAATATGAAATTTACCTGTTGAGAATCTCAGAATCATATGTCAAGTCAAGGGTCCTATGACCCAACAGACCATCATGCAAGAAAATTTTAGTTAAACACTATGTGATCAGGTACATATCATCATGGGAATATTGAAGCTGTTTCGCGAGAGAATGGAATAAAGACACGTCTGTTTCGAAATTAACTTTAAAAAAGGACAAACAAATAGAAAATCTAAAGTATAACCAGGGGTATATCTATATAGTTTATCAAAATTTAAGAGTATATTCGTACCTTTTTCGTTTTTCAAATAAATTCTTTTGAAAAAAAATTACCTTTCTAACTTCTAAAAAACCGCCTTGCGCATGTACCTCACTTTATTGAGTTCAAACATTACACT
Organism: Capsicum annuum; assembly: GCF_002878395.1. Taxonomy (NCBI): domain Eukaryota; kingdom Viridiplantae; phylum Streptophyta; class Magnoliopsida; order Solanales; family Solanaceae; genus Capsicum; species Capsicum annuum. The sequence continues at coordinate 144,938,331 of NC_061118.1, forward strand.
AAATAGGATATTTGTTTAAATAATAAAGATGAATACAATAATTAAATTCAACATCTTTTGGAGAATTTATTTAATTAAACCTAACCTTTACCAAAAATATTTCTCAAAGCCGATCGATATTCACCTAATACTTGTAAACTGCAACAAAACAATATGATGATAGAGACATCAAAACAATATAATTAAATCTAAACTTTTCACAAAAACTTCCTCAAAGTCGTCTGACACTCATCTACCACCTGTAAACTATAAAAAAATAATACAATAATAGAGATATCCTTTTTTTTTTTTTGGTAAGTGATAATAGAGATATCAAAATAATACAACTAAACTTTACCTTTACACACACAAAAAAAAAATCTCAGAATAGAGATATAAAAATAATACAATTAAACCTGACCTTTACTTAAAAAAATTTCTCAAAGCCGACCGACATTCATCCACCACCTGTAAAGTCAACTATGACCAATAAATTAAAACAAATTATACAATAGTGATCACAAAGTTTCAGTTTTAATGAAAATAATTCTTGTCTCAGCGAAAAGTTTGACATTAAAAAATGACTTAAATGAAAACAGAGAAAATATATATATACACACATGTTGAATTTTATTGAGGGTTAGAAAATTAAGCATCCATCAATCTACACAAGCAACCGAATGAAGTTAGATGAACATCAATCATATTTTCACAATAAGTAAAACAATTTCTTCTCTAGTTTAAAGTGCATCTCAATATTTATAGAAGTATTTTCTTAATAGAGTCCTATTTTAGGAGTATTTTTCTAATTGATTAGTACAAAGAAAAATATTAATTAATTCTCCTTTCATATATTTTACAAGTCTCATATATTTTAGGAGTCTAGTTAATATATTAAAAATAATTAAATAATAAACTGAAGATAATAGTGAAAAGACAGTTTTGTCTAAACAGACTTTTATGAAGGACAAAAAGTTCAAATAATTTTTCTAAAGATATTCACATTTTTAATATATTATATTATAGATTATAGATAATATGAGAAATCATATGAAAGTCACTCTAATTTTATTATCTTTGCAAAATTCATAAACCTTACACATATTCTTTTATAAAGATGCTTTTCTATTTTTACTAGAGGAGCATGACCCGTGTCAATACGGGCCCAACATTAAAATATATTTTTTTTTAATCTTGATATATTTAAATAAAAATTTTTAATAAAAGGATTGCATATGTTTTCTAGGATTCATCTGGAATCTAGCATGATTTCAATATATGTTATTTTAATATGTATTTAGATAATTTAAATTGTTAACTATTGTAATTTATAATATTTTTTATGCAATTTTCAAATTAATATACGTTACTTTTCTTGTCCAAATTTTTGTTGCATTGATAGTCAATTATATTTTAAAAATAATTTAAGTTTTTAATTATTATGATTTATAATACTTTTCTTCTATTCCAATTTCAGTGACACTAATATAATTTCAAGAGTCGAACAAATATTTTATATCTTTTAAATTTTTTAAGTTGTTAATTATTGTGATTTTTAGTATTTTTCATGTAATTTTTTTGAAATATATAACATATTAAATTATTTTTAGATATTTTAAGTTGTTAACTATTGTAATTTATAATATTTTTTATGTAATTTTTGAATAATTCATGCTACTCTCCTTGTCCAGAATTTTGTGTCGATGATAGCCAATTATATTTTTTAAATAATTTAAATTTTTTATCATTGTGATTTATAATATTTTTTCTATTTCAATTTATGTGGTACAACGCTTAAATGACCATAATAATTAATTCGGGGTGATATAGTAAAATGTAATTATTATTATTTATTGTTTTTATTATGCGTATGTGTTGATTCAAAAAGAATTTGAAAACATTTAGAAATGTGTTGAATGTTACAAATGTTAATAATCCATTTGGTGCTTCTTGATTTCTGTACATTTATCTCTTGTGTGTTTTTACTCTTTTGCCCTTTGAGTATATGTAGTAATTTTTGTTTTAAAAAAAATCATGAAAATTTCTATTCATAGTGTGTGTGTGTGTGTGTGTATATATATATATTGACTGATTTCTGCTGCTTCAATCGTGATTTTAATGTATCACCCGCAATTAAAATCACGATTGAAGCAGCAGAAATCAGTCAATTTTTTTTTGGTTAATTATTGTTATTTACAGTACTTTTTATTTCATTTTCAAATAATATATGTTGCTTTATATCTTCTTCTATCTCGTCCCAATTTATGTGGCACTAATATAATTTTGACAGTCAATCAAATATTTTATGTTGACATAGCATTTTGTTATTCTTATTTTTCTAATACATAAATGACTTATAATAAGGAGTGATATAGTAAAATCATCGTTCGAAAGACGAAAATTTAATTTAAAATATTAAAAGTTAATTTCGCATTTTATGTCTATGTTATTTTTTATTAAGTATTATTTATTTTTCTTAATACCTAGATGACTCATAATAATTAATTAAGAGCGATTGATTATGTTATTACTATAAAAATTAATATAATATTATCATATCCAATAGTAATCATCGTTAATTCATCGAAATAGTATATTAATTAAATACGGGATTCTATATTTATATATGCAAAATATGATATTATTAAACATTATTGGATAGTGCATTATATTTATCTTTCACAATAATAAAATTTTACTAGATATTTTTCTTTATTTCTTTTTAACTTGATACATATTCACCCAACACAAATTCTAAGAAAATATTCATTAAAAATTTATTTTATTAAATTAAATTTATTAATTTTGTACTTTTAAAATTTAAATTTACTAAAATAAATAAATAAATAAATAAATTTTCTATATAAAAGTCAATTAAAATAATAAAATTGATTTACTTTAAATATTTAGTTGTAATTAATTAAGATAAATTTTTTTTGTCATGATTTATGCTGCACCGATAAAATTTTGAGTTGAATAGAACTTTTATCTATTTTTTAAAAAGTATTTTAACTTGTTAATTATTGTAATTTATAATAATTTTTACGTAATTATCAAATAGTATATTTACTCCTTGTGTCCCAATTTATGTGGCTTCGATATAATTTTGAGAATCAACTAAAATTTTTATATATCTTTTAAATATTTTAAGTTGTTAATTATTATGATTTGCAGTACTTTTTCGTTTATCTTAATTTATGTGGCATTGCTAAAAAAAATGAGAGTCAATAAAATTTCTATATGTCTTTTAAATATTTTAAGTTATTAATTATTGTGATTCGTGGTAACAAATTAGTTTTGAACATGATAGCCAATTAAAAAAAATATTACTTCCAATATGTAGTTATAGTTAATTAATATAAATTAGTAGAATATATTAAATATTTAAACTATTACGATGAAATAATGGAATTATTATATATTGGGGTATGATATGTAATTAGGTGAGACTGGAGGAATTTTTTGGTAATTGCATGAGAGGTGGTCGAAACCACCTCTTCTATATAATAGAAAATTGGGTACTATTTTTTTTTTTTTTTCCAGTTAATGTCTTTTTTTTAAAGAAAAAAACTTAGTTAGACTTTTTGGGGAAAAATTTCTGAAATAGCAACAATAGAGCCTTAATTATAACTTTTATATCAACAGATTCATAATTACGAAAAATAGCAAATTGTATTTTGTATTTAAGTAAACTGTTGCTATACAAATACACATACAACAAAATTTACTGCCCTTGTTTTACTCAAATTAGTTGAGTTACATTAGGAATAATTATCTCACCTAATTAAATTCCCATAAATTACTCTTAAATCAAACCCAAATATGAAGATTATTATTTTCATAATCTTCAAAATTTCAAAATATCACTCTCTTATATCTCTAACTATTTTTTCTTGTTAGTTTTTTT
>NC_061118.1:144942316-144944873 GCF_002878395.1 Capsicum annuum
TTTTTTTTTTTCTTTTTCTTTTTTTTTTTTTACTCTTCTATCTCTATATTTTATTTTTAAAAGACAAATATCTATATCATATATACATATTCAAAAAATATACAAAATAAATAGACATACAAATCTGCATATGTATTTACGGTAAAAAACATACATATATGTTTGTATATGTATTTACAGAAATACCTATCTTACTCACATGTATATATAAACATATAGGACACAAAATCTCTATAACAAAAATGAAAATTATATACATAGACATAAAAGCAATAAAAAAAATATACATCATACATATCTTAAACAGTAAAAGAAAACAAATAAGTACATATATTACCCTCTAAACTGACATAGTATTTACAGAATACATATCTGATCCATATGTATATTCTTATTTTATATGGGTCACCTTTGTATTTCGTAAATATATGTGAAGATATATAGTATAGTTATGTTTGTTACTGTTTAATATGAATATGATATGTATTTCGTAAATACATATGTATGTTTTGTACTGAAATACATATCTAGATTGTATGGCTATGTATTTTGTATTTTTTTGAATATGTGTATGTGATATACATATTTGTCTTTTTAAAATAAAAGTTAGAGATAGAAGAGTAAAAAATGAAAAAAAAATATATAAAAAGAAAAAAATGAAAAAAGAGAAGTGAAAAAAAAGGGACGAAAGAGAAATATAAGTATAAAAAAAAAGAAAAAAAAAAGAAACAAAATAAAATAGAAAAAGGAAGAACAAAACGAAAATAGAAAAAAAAAAGATATGAGAAAGGAAAAAAATAGAAATAGAAGAGAGAAAATAAAGTGAAAAGAAAAAAATGAAAAAGAAAAAGAAATCAAAATAAAAAAATAAATGATAAAAAATAAGATGAAAAAAAATTAATAAGAAAAAAAGGTAGAGATATAAAAGAGTGAAAGACAGTAATGATATTTTATATTGAAATCTTGAAGATCATGGAGATAATTATCTTCAAATATTAAAAAGAGAAAAAAAAGAAAAAAAAAGAAGAGAAATAGAAGAGAGACAATAAAGTGGAAATAAAAAAATAAAAAATAAAAAAAATGATAAAAAAATAAGATGGAAAAAAAAGGGTAAAAGATATGACTATATTTGGGAAAGGTGAAATAGTGGAGTGAAAATAGGAAAATGTAAAGTAGTGAGAGTAAAACATACACTTGCCTAGTTAATGTGAAATAATGTTACTCTTGCTATAAACGATAATTTTACAAAAGTATTGTTATTTATTGTATTTATAATCTTAAGTATGCTACTTTCTGTAATTTTTTCATTTTTTTTCCTTACCAGTTTTAGGACAAAAGTAAAACTTTTTTTTTAAGTCACCTGGCCCTTTTTTTTATGAAAAAGTCACGGCACAACAAAACATCAAATAAATTATTACCATAAATTTAAAAATTTTGTTATAAGTAAAAAACCTTTTCTATTTGATTTTTTATATACTAATCTAGAATACGTGAGTTGCACGTGTATTCAACGTTAAAGAAGAAAGTTGCATGTATAAAAAGAACAAAAAAAGAACAAACTCATTATATTCAAATTAATGAAGAGACGACTTTAAAAATATATATACAATCAGACCTCTCTATAACAATCCGTCATTAAACGGCATTTCACTATAGTGACCTGATTTTCTACGAAACTGATTTCATGTTATATGTTACTTCTCTATAACGTCATTTTACCTATAACAACAATAACGTTTATTATAGAGGTGCACTTTTTGTAAAATTACCTATCTATAACACTATATTCAAATATTTATATTTTATAAAAATATATTATATACTGTATAAAATAAAATATTGATGATAATCATCATTAAACTAAGTTAATTATAATTTTTTTAAGTTCTTCAACATAAGTTCAATGCCTAAATTTTTCTTAGTCTTATGAAAAATCAGTTGGGAGTAGAGATCCGGACAATCACAAGGTAAAAAGAAAAAAAAAACTTAGAAATATATTTGGAACCTCCCTATTCCGCTATTATTTTGGTTAAATTTGTTAATAATTTTCATATTTTTATTAGTAACAATTAAAGGAGATTCAAACATCGAATGCCACTATATTTGTATAGCATCACATCTCTATAGTAGCCGTGAATTTTTCGGACCAGTTGCAACTATAGGGAGGTAATTTGATCCTGATTAAATTCGAGTTCATATCGAACGGTCCACATTAAAGGAGAAAAACGCTCTCTAACAAAAGTAACTCCGTATCTAGAGGGGTTCAAACCCAAAAATACAAATTAAATATGAAAAATAATCACTCTACCACAATCTTTAATGATAAAGTTAATATATCTAATAATTCATAGCATATAAAAATTCAACCACTAAATTGATTCAATAACCAATACATCTTGATATATCAACATTTTGTCATGGGCCACCAACTTTAAATCATTGTAATGTGTGTATGTAATTAATGATCGTAGACTAATTTTTTAAAATTACATCAATTGTTTGAACAATAGTTTTGAATTATAGAATAGAAATTAAATAAAAATATGTAAATTTCTAA
>NC_061118.1:144947873-144953648 GCF_002878395.1 Capsicum annuum
AATGCCACCAACAAAAATCTTCTTAAGTTCACATCTCTTCTCCATAATTATGACCCTACCTTGCATCAATGAAGAATTTATTCAGTCGAACATGAATGATAGATATGTCATATATCGTTGAAGCTTTGATGTACTATGTACTCTCTCCGTTTAAAAAAGAATGACCTACTTTCCCTTTTAGTCTGTTTCAAAAAGAATGACCCCTTTCCTTTTTGACAATACTTTAATTTCAACTTTCCATATGGCATATTTATGACCACAAGATTAAAGGGCATTTTGGTACATTTGACACTACTTTAATTTAAAGCCACATGATTCAAAAGTCTTCTTTATTTTCTTAAACTTTGTGCCAAGTTAAAATAGGTCATTCTTTTTGAAACGAAGGGAGTATCTTTCTAGAGGATTTATAACTTTCTTTATAACAAGATTTGTAAACCAAAAAGGAATTGAAAAGCCATACAATAGAACTCCTACGCCTAAAGGGAAGGTAAGATATTAGTAGGAATTAATATTTAGATTTTTCATATAATATTATAGAAATCCTAGCCTAAAATGGAAGGTAAATATTAGAAATTAATACTTTAACAGATTTTCCATGTATATCCATATTTTTAATGTTTTTCCCATATAATAACCATAAACTTTGGAGCCGAGCTTTTTTTCTCCTTTCTTTAAATAACTATTTTTCTCATTTGTTTATTCATTTGAATATTTATAAGTATTTCTTAATTAGAAAAAATATGTGAAATGACGACTTTGTCTAAAGTTGAGACTTTTAATGAGGGGCAAAAAGTTCAAATCACTTTTCTAAGCATCTTCACACTTTTAATATAATATAATATAATATATATATATATATATATATATATATATATATATATATATATATATTAAAAGTGTGAAGATCCTTACAAAAGTTATTTGAACTTTTTGCCCTTTATTAAAAAATTCCAAAATAGACAAAGTCATTTTTTTACTATTTTGCTCAAATTATTATTTAATTATATTAATAATATTAACTATAATATTAAATTCAAGAATATATATGGAAAAAAAATTAAGAGTCCTACAATTTATGATGCTAAGAAAATACAGAAAGGATTTAAAAAAAAAAAAAAACTACTAAATTCCTAAATTTAAGGAACCTACATGTGTATAGTTTTAAATTAATTTTTTAAATAAGGTAATAAAACCTATTTATATTAAATAAAAAGTAAACAAAAGTCTTCAAAGAACTATAAAAAAACGTACAGTAATGTCTATTCGTAGTAGTTATTATTTTTAGAATTCACATTCTTCTAAAATTAGTAGTTGTTTATTTGGGGGAAAATATAAATTTATCATATTTAAATAAATTTTTTTTGAAGGAAAAGATTTTGGACTTCTAGAAATTGAGAATCCTTCTACAACAATACAATAACATCTTAATAAACATATGGAACAAGATTATTTACTTTTGGTCTTAGATCATTCTTTATTGTTTGCTTTAGAATTATTTTTTATGTCAAGAAATATTTTATAATACTTAATTTACTTTGAGTTGTCTTGATTTTGTAGGTATCTCGAAGATGGATGATGATGATAATATATAGAGAGTTGATTATTCGATTTTTGAAAGGTGATTAATTTCGCATGACAATTTTTAATTTTGAATGATATAAATTATTGTAGCTATCTATAATATTAAATCCAAGAATATATATGGAAGAAAAAAAAATTAATAGTCGTAACATACGGAAAGGATTTAAAAAAAAAACTACTAAATTCCTAAATTTTAGGAATCTACGTGTGTATAGTTTTTAAAATTGTTTTTTTTTTTAAAATAAGCCAATAAAGCCTATTTTATATTAAACAAAAAGCAAACAAAAGTCTTCAAAGAACTATAAAAAAACGTACAGTAATGTCTGTTCGTAGTAGTTATTATTTTTAGAATTCACATTCTTTTAAAATTAGTAGTTGTTTATTTGGGAAAAAATATAAATTTACCATATTTAGATAAAAAAATTTTTTGAAGGAAAAGATTTTGGACTTCTATAAATATCGTTCTACAACAATACAATAGCATCTTAATTTACATATAGAACAAGATTATTTACTTTTGATCTTAAATTATTCTTTATTGTTTGCTTTAGAATTATTTTTTACGTCAAGAAATATTTTTATAATATTTAATTTACTTTGAGGTGCATTGATTTTGTATGTATCTCGAAAATGGATGATGATGATAATATATATAAACAGTTGATGATCCAATTTTTGAAAGGTGACTAATTTCGCATGACAATTTTTAATTTTGAATGATATAAATTATTGTCGCTATTTATTCTTATTCTTTTCATGTAATGATCTTTTCTTTGCCTTCTTTTATAATATGATATGTAATTTATCAAATTTTACGACAAAGAAAAAATTGGTATGATGAAAAACATAACTAAATCTGATCATAAAAAAATATAGCAATGCGACAAAGACACAACAAGAGACAAAAAAGAGAACAAGAGAACTTTTCTCCAAAAATATTCACAATACGGAAGAGTTGATAAGCGTTTCTCCAAAAATATTCATGAATGAAGTAAAACTTCAACGTACAGTACAATCCTCGGGTTTATTTGAAAGGACATACAAAGCACAAGGTTCAGCTAAATTAAATTCACCCTTTGAGATTATTTTTTTTCTGTAATAATATTTTAAAAGGTGGAATTGGGAGTATTCATTATTATATGAGAATAATTTCTCTTTTTGTTAAATTTTTTCATCTCATATGTATTTAACATTACTTGGATTAAGAAGTAGTGGTTGATAGATGTTGTCACCAAGGTAAGTTACAGATGTTAGGTATTATGCTTTGGTTCCCGTTAAATATGTGTTAGCATTAAAATCATATGAATTACAAGCTCTTGGGACGTTGGTTTTAATTTATGCATTTTTTGTTGTTAATTTGCGTAGTTGAGAATTGAATCATTATCTGAATGAGATTAAATTTAGAATTTTTTATGTTCATTTTTCATAGTATGGAATGTCATCAGAGTCCATCTAAAACTCTCCAAATATTTATTTCGTTCATCTCAAAATAAGCATCATCTTAACAAAAATCACGTCTATTATAACATGAATTAATATATAAAATATGTAGTTTATTAACTATTCTAATTCAATACAGGTTTCTTGAAAATAAAACACTATTAAGAAGTGGAGATTACGAGAATAGTTAAAAAGACATACGACAAAATTTTATTTTGAATTCCTAAAATGACATTTATTTTAAATTAAATTCTTTTGATAAAGTTACATTTATTTTTTATATGAAAATTTTTATCTTGAATTCCTAAGATGGTACTTATTTTAAATTAAATTCTTTTGATAAAGTTACACTTATTTTTATATGGAGTAAATATTCTTAAATTTCTACACGTGAAGTCATGTTCATGATAACCTCCTTATTTACCTTTAATAAAAATTTGATTAGGTTAAAAGAAACTCCAACATTAATTTTCAATTTTCCTAAAGATCTAATTTATTCGTTTAAATCAATCGATTGCACGCTCTCCATAATGGCAAAACATTATTTGTGAGGCATAAATAGAAAATTAAGTGAATGTGTTTGTCGTGAAATTCAAAAAAATTATTTTATTTAATTATTAAAGTTGTGTTTGGTAAAAGGAATACTTACAATTTAAATATACTTTTTAAAAATATAGTGTATACCTCAATTTTTAAAAATTATCATTAAAAGACAATTGAATTTACTCTAAAATAGTTACATCCCAAAATAGATTGTCGCATATGTCATACATTAGATTGCATATACAAGCTACATACTATTAATTTTTAATGATGAAGTTGTATTTGATTATAATTTAATTATATTTGATTTGTTTGAGTATACATTTACTAAAAAATATATAAAATAATGTATAAATATGAAATTTAGCATGTAATTCGAAAAAAGCAAAAATAAGGGTTTGAATGTATTTCAAATTTCATATACAATTTCAAGTTGTATTTAAAAATGTCATGATCAAACATTAATTTTAAAATAAAAACTACAAAAAGAAGATTCAAAAAGGTAAAAAATTCTCATGGTCTATCGCATTTCAGTATAAAACTGCAACAAAAAAAATTCGATAGAAAATTCAAATTAAGTTCTTGAATGATAAATATCATAACTATCATAAATGTCACCTATCACATATTCAAATTCATTAGTCTTTTTCTAAGGCATATTTATATGTCTTTTATAGATTAAAATTTACAGTCAATCTTCTTTGTTTAGAGAATAACATCCTATTTAAAGAAATACAATTTAAAATGAAGAACAAATTTTAATTAAACCACGTGGCTGCTTGAGAGTATTTTATATTTTACATACTTTGAAATATATTGGCTATAAATTTTAATCCAACCGTAAGAATGAAAATAACCATAAATTTATCTGGCAAACATGAATGAAAATTGGAGAGGGATCTAAATAATCATTTATTTATACTCAACTTTTTAATAGTTCTGTGATTTTGTAGATGATGTCCTTACCAATTTGTTTTAACAATTTATTATTTGGGAAAAGCTTCAAAAATATTCAAAGAAACTGCAAAGATGAGGGTTATTAGAATTAGAATTTATATGTCAAAATGTGTATCTGAGATAGTACTCTATTTTTGAAGTGGTGAACAATGAATCTTGATAATATCCACTTTTATATAAATTGATTGTCAAAAATATGATGTTATGATCCAAGCAAAAACTACTGTCCGATAAATTCTTACAAGAAGGTGAACGGTTCACGAATTCTTGTATTATAACTAATGGATCAAAAGTGTCACAGAAACATAATTATTCCTTGTCTTACAACTAATGGATCGAAAGTGTCAGAGAAACATAATTGTTTAAAGCCTTACTACTAATTGATAAAAGTGTTTCGTATAAATAAGTTGCAAAATAAAGAGAATTATTAGAATTCGATAACGACATTTCAAAATGCTTATGTAAAGAAGTTTTATCTCTTCACAAAGTTTTAGTTGCGATAAATTTTGTGTATAACTTCGAAATTTATCAATCGCTAGGTATAATTTTTCCAGTAGTGATTATTATTCACTTTAGTCAACTCAGACATATGAAAGAACAATTGTCCAACGAAAATATTGATTATTCAAATACGTGCTATTATTAATGTGCAACAGATATCGTAGATATTAAAAGCATAGAAATCTTTAGAAACGTTGCTTGAATATAATAGGCAAAATTGTCCTTTATTATTTTCTTAAAAAAATATTAAATTACTTTATGATATTTAAATTAAGGAGTCCTAAAATGTAGTAAGATAAAAATATATTTTAAAAATTTAAGAATCTTAAAATATATGGTAAGAGGTGTTTGGAGAGTTAAAATTAAGAAGTCAATAAATTATATGATAAGAGAAAAACACATTTTAAAATAAAGAAGTCCTACATATATGAGAAAAGAAAAAATATATGAAAGAGTTCTAAGATTTAAATATTGAAGTGCAATAATACATGTCTTTATTAATTACTTATTTCATGACCTTTTAATTTAAATAAAATTAATTAAAATTATAAAAATTAAATTCTTATCGTTACCTACTTGTAAGAGACAACAACTCATAATATTAGCACTTTAAAATTGACAAAAAGTTCACCTTATTTACATAATTTTCTAATTTGAATAATTGTATAAAATAATTATAATTACTTATATTCCTTCTGCAATACAAACATAAAATGAAAAAAAAAATACTTTCTTTAATGAGGCATCTTTTTT
>NC_061118.1:144956648-144983339 GCF_002878395.1 Capsicum annuum
TTATATAGAAGTAGAGAAAAAGCTCAGTGTTTCTTGGTTGAAAGAAACCAAGCAGCTAGAAATCAAATAGGATTAAAAAAATAATGGGTGTTTTAATCGTAGGGGAAAAAGAAAAATTTTAAGCGTGTTTTTTTTGGAAGGAAAATTTTGAGTGTAGAAATCAAAGAAAATTTTGAGCGTGTTTTTTTTTTTTTGTTGAAAAAAAACAATGGCTGTTTTCATCGTTGGGGAAAAAGGAAACTTTTGAGCTTTTTTTTTTGGAAGGAAAATTTAAAGGAAAATTTTGAGTTTTTTTTTTTTGGTTGAAACAACGGCTATTTTCATGTTGGGGAAAAAGGAAACTTTTGAGCATTTTTTTTGGAAGGAAAATTTAAAGGAAAATTTTGATTTTTCTTTTTTTGGAAGTAAAATTTTGAGCGTGTCTTTTTGGTTGAAAGAAGGAGCAAAATTTGGGAAGAATTTAATTGTAGGAAAATTTTAATCTATTTATTTTGTAGAATTTAATTATAGGGAGAAGGGTAAAAAACGGTTTTGTCTAAAGCGAATAGTTTTAATGAAGGGCAAAAAGTTCAATTCACTTTTCTAAGGGGCTTCACACTTTTAATATACTAATTTAGGTGTACGCGCCTCGCGCGTGTACTTCACTTATTGAGTTCAAGCGTTATACTAAATAAGATAGTTTTTAAATAATAAAGATGAATACAATAATTAAATTCAACATCATTTGGAGAATTTATTTAATTAAATCTAACCTTTACAAAAAAAAATTGTTAAAGTCGATCGACATTCATCTACCACCTGTAAACTGCAACAAAACAATACGATGATAGAAATATCAAAACAATATAATTAAGTTTAACCTTTACACAAATTTTTTTCTCAAAGTCGTCCGACACTCATCTATCATTTGTAAACTATAATAAATAATACGCTAATAGAGATATCAAAACAATACAACTAAACTTAACCTTTACACAAAAAAAATTTCAAAATAGAGATATAAAAACAATACAACTAGACCTATCCTTTACCTAAAAAAATTTCTCAAAGCCGAGTAAATTAATTGAATGAAAATAAAGAAGATATATATGCACACACGTTGAATTCTATTATTAAGCATCTACCAATCTAGAGCATCAATCATATTTTTCCAATAAGTAAATCGATTTTTTCTCTAGTTTAACGTGCATCTCAATATATTTATAGAAGTATTTTCTTAATACAGTCCTATTTTAATAGTATTTCTCTATTCTATTTTAGGAATATTTTTTTAATGGATCACTACGAAAAATATTAATTGATTCTCTTTCCATATATTTTAGAAGTACCATATATTTTAGGAGTCAGATTAATATAATAAAAAAGAAAGTCAAACTCTTACCCATTAAAAATATAGATATGTTTTTTATACGAAAGTCCAACTTTCGTACTTCTTTTTATTTTTATAATAGAATACTTTTAAATTAAATTGCTTAAAATCAATATTTTATCAAATTATATTATTTTAAAATTTTATTTTTAGATTGAAAATAAAAGGTGCATTTGTATACGTATAGAAAGTTTTCAAAAGTTACCTTCAATAAACAAAGATGTAAAAGAACCTTTTTCCATATATTTTAGGAGTCTTTAATTCAAATATATTTCTTTCTATATATTTTAGGAGTTCAGTTAATATTGTAAATATAATTAAATAATAATTGAAAGAAAGATAGTGAAAAGATGATTTTATCAAAAGCAAAGACTTTTAATAAAGGGTAAAAAGTTCAAATCACTTTTCTAAGGGTGTTACACTTTTAATATATTATAGATTATAAATTCTCTCTCTCTATATATAGATTATAGATATATATTTATTATAGCCAATATTTAATGAAGGGCAAAAAGTTCAAACGATATTTCTAACACCTTCACACTTTTAATATATTATTGTTATTATTATAGATATAGATATAAATTATGATATAGATTATAAATAAAGATATAGATTATAGGTATAGATATAGATTATAGATAAGCATTTTCAGAAAAAATAAGAACTTTTTCAAAGGAAAAAAAAAATACTTTTGGGAAAAAATAACGTGGCCAACTAAACCAAACTATGGGTATAATAATAATAATAATAATAATAATAATAATGAAAAAAATAGTACGTATAATATTTGTTGGCGGAAATAGTGAACTTACATATATTTGATCACAAGAGAGACAGCCGGGAACGGAAACATACATATACATGTGAGTTTAATAGGAAAGTGATAAATACATACTCTCTGGCTCGTTGAATTTGTAAGGGGAGCAAAAACACTCAAATTCTTCCAACAAGTTTTTTCAGGCATTATTATGTACTGCTTTTCTTTATTGCATTATTTTGTTTTTCTTGTTAATGCATGCCGAGGCTCATGGTTTTTACTTTGACCAAACAACTTAACAAAACAAACCAAGATTTGATGGGTAAACAAACCTCCTAATCCATAACTTAGGAGTGGGTTCAAAAACTTTTCTTTTTTCCTTTCAAAATTAATCTAAACTTTTGCTGAAAGTACAAATCAAATAGGTGACTTATCACGCCTACAAATAATGTTAGGCGGCGACTCAAGGGGCGTGCCTTAGTTGTCAATGAAGTGCATTGAGAATTGTCGAGACGTAGGCAGACCTAAAACACTTGGTGATTTCTTCTAATTATTCCGTGAATGGGGTGCCGCTTGATATTTGCTAACTACAACTTAAAAATGCGTAGGTTTATATGTTCTTTGGGCATCCATCGACATTTAGATTTTGAACGTTTTTGGTGGCTTTACTTGTTTTTATGTTCTTATTTAACTATTTTCTGTTAAATCTACTTAGCTAAAGCTACGATCGTTGATGAAGATAAGTTAAATGCTCAAATGGGGGAGGGCCTTGGTGGATCATACAATGATTTTCTGTTCCTCACCAAAAATATTACTACCATTCATCAATTAGTAAGTTCATTGTTGCATTAAGTGTGGGAGTGAGTTGTTGCACAATCCTTTCGTTTTCTGTCTTTTCTTCGCTTATCGAGTAGCAGAACTTGGTGCAAAAGGTCACTCTTATGTAAAGGAACTTGGTCCATCTGTTCTCTTCTTGGACAAGGCAGGGATGCAATTGGCTTGATTGTTCTTTAACCTCTCTTGTCTATTCTTCTAGTCCTTCTTTGACATAAGCTGATATTATTCTTTTTTCCTTTTTCATTGATTTCTTAAACGATGGTGGAGAAAATAATGTTGATCCTCTTTTAGCAGAAACAATGAAGGAAGTAGTAGCCATAACAGAGAGGAAGGAACCGGATTGTGGACACACTGCTAATATCTCACAATGCAAAGAAGTTTTATCCTTATTTTTGCCACTGAATGAAGTGACCATTGCTAGGATAGTTGGTGTGGTTGTCCGTGCAGGTCTGGAGGATGACAAGAGTGTATTCCCAAAATTCGTTGCTGATTTTTTTGGCAACAATACATCTAATCTATCACAAATGACTGACTGGGATGCCGAAACTCTTATTTATGCAACGAAGCAACTTGTGAGTTCCATTACCTTGTACATTTATCAGTTTATTTTCTTGATAGTGCAGTTTTAGCCTTGATGATAACAATCAGTTTTGCCAACTCTGCTGCAGGCTCCTGGACTGAACTGGGTAGCTGTTATGGAAAACCTAGATCATGAAGGTTTCTATATTCCCAATGAAGCAGCTTTTTACTTTTTGATGTCTGTTTATAAATATGCCAGCCAGGTACCTCTTCTCACTCTACCATATCTTCTCTCTTGAGCATATCGTTTCTGTCTTCTTTCACTATCCTTAAATAAAGGAATGGATTAAGGCAAAAAAGCCGAGGAAAACATTTCTAGATTCAAATAGGGGACTTTGCAAAGTCTGGAATTGCAAGGCATGCATTTCTATTCAATTAACTTGTTTACATTCCCCTGTTTGTAGGTTTTGATATTTTATTATGTTATTTTTTTCCTTGGAACTTCTCGTTCTGTTTGTATTACTTTACTTTTTATTGTTTCCTCAATTTCCTTGGGAATGCTTTTCAATACATGGACCAATGTATATTGGTACCATCATCCACGAAAATTCAAAAGTTTTACCGAACATATCTTTGTTTATTCTGCTGGAACTTAGGGTCACTTTCCGCTCAGAGCTATTTGTGGTTCTGTCTGGAAGAATGCTGAGGGTCAGATTTCCTTACTTAAGTATGCTGTCTCAGCCCCTCCGGAAGTATTTACCTTTGCACATTCTGGGAGGCAACTGGTAGGCTGTCTGATGTTTTTAATATTAACTTATATGAACATCATATCATTTTCATTGATCTAGGAGTTGGTTTTGCAGGCCAATGTTGATGTTGTGATTCGCCATAAGGTTCAAACTGAACATGCAAATCATGCTTGGTTGTGTCTTGACCTTCTGGAAGTTCTTTGCCAGCTGGCTGAGAGAGACCATGCAAGTTCTGTGAGGTTCATACTTGAGCACCCTCTGAAGTACTTCCCTGAAGTCTTGCTTCTTGGGATGGCCCACATTAATGTACTGGGTTTTGATATGGATTAAAATTCATTCCTGTTATCTCTTCATCGTTATTAACAAAATGTCCTTTAAATGATTTTCAGACTGCATCTAATCTTCTCCAGCAAGAAGTTTCATCTGCTGTTATCCCAATATTACTGCAAAATGCCGATGCAAGTGGTATGATTGAACTCATCTGTGGCATGTTAATCCCAACATATTGTTGCGGGGTCTTGTAGATGCCCTGAGCATTGACCCAGAAAACATGAGCAGATTTTTGGCTATCTGTTAAGATATAAAGGTTGGATAACTTATCAGATTTAAGTATACTTTTCCCTTACACTATTCAAAAACCATACTGTTAACATGTGTTGTGGGAAGCGAGTTCTCTATGTACCTCCAGTCTTGAACATTCTGTAGTTAATAATCAGTCATAGTTTGATTAGGAAAACTTCTAATATGTCAAGTGTTAAAGCTGTTTTACGCATCATGATAGCTTGCTGTAGAATATATAGTTGTTTTTGTTTCAATTGCTCTAGAGCGGTCAAATGATGTTTGCAGGATTACTGTCCAAAGCAATAACTTAAAGAACTCTGTTTGTTTACTTCTTCAAGGCTTTACTTGGAGTGAAATTAATCACTCACTGAAATTACACTGATTTGTGTACATATTTCCTTTTCTGTATATACCTAATCATCTCCATTCCTTCAATTTGTAAACTAGTGTAGCTCATTTTTCCTTTCAGATTCTATCACCAATACTAGATATGATTCCATATTCATTCAGTATTAGACTTGCTGCCCTTGCTTCCTGCAAAGAACTCATTGATTTGGAGAAATGGTTGAGCAGTAACTTGAACACTTATAAAGATGCATTCTATGAGGTATGTTATCCACTATCTATAAATTTGAAATATTTGGTTTACATTGTTGCTGTTCTCCAGATCTAGTCTGCCTTGTCGTTGTTCTTAACATAGGAGAAAATATTTGCTTGCTGTATTCCCGCATCAAACCATTGTGCCAAACGTTACATATATTTTGTAGGAATGCATCAAGTTCTTGAAGGAGGTGCATCTTGCTGCTCAAGATGTTAATTCCAACCACTTCTTTTCTCCCAATGCTCTTTGGACTATTTATTCAGAAACTTCTTCAACGTTCTTAAAGGTCCCCTTTTGACACTTGAGATTGATTAGTTCCAGCAGCATACACTTCAATTTGCTTTTACTTATTTATGGACCTATACCCTGCAGGTCCTCCAGTCTCATTCTGGCCTAGTTTCTTCACCCTACTTATTTGTGGAAGTGGATAAGTTGCACGTAACATACAAGGGAACCAATTCACGGTTTAAGTGTGCTGATTCTTCTGATTTGTCATCATCTGATTTTTATTCTGAAGATATTGAAGCAGAAGCAAACTTGTGTCTCCATCAACTTTTCACTGGTCAGCTGACTAATGATACAATGATTCTAATGCCTGCTCATTTGAAAAAATCAACTGAAAAGAGGTCAATTGCTTACAAAAATCCATTTCGATGATCTTCTGATTTTATATTCGTCGCACAGATGCAAATCGTGGATTCCTTTTCTTTTTGCACTTATTTGATTCTTACGATTGCTTCTCCTCTGGTATTTTTCTTGCTAACCAGAAAAAAACCATGCAGCAGTTGGGATATATACTTCATTATTCTCTTTTTTGTTTGTTTGGTTGTTGTTGGTTAAACTACCAGAAGGTAGTATTAGTTATATTTCAGCAAAAACGCTTACACAGAGGGAGGCTAAGCCTGACCTCACAATATAACACTTAACTGGTTAACAAACCAAGTCAATGAGTAAAATAGAGTAGGACTAATTACAGAGTATCCTACTCTAAGAAAGAACATTTAACTAAAAAAAAAAAAAGCTTTAGCATATCAAATTCTCAGACGAGGTACTTGACTCTTATGCCATTAATAGGGTCCTTTGACTCTTTTGGCAATGTTTGGAAGTAGTCAAAGTGCCTGCCAATATCTTGTTTGGAGGCATACTTAGCTAAGCAATCAGCTACCTGATTTACCTCTCTAAAGCAGTGCCTTGCCTGACAGTTGCATTTATCAGGCTCAACCTTTCCAAATTCTTTTCCACTCTTCTCTTCAATTTGAGAATGGTAGTGCCACTGTTAAGAAGCATATTGGTGACAATTTCAGAGTCCAGTTCCACATCCAGTTCAGTAAAGTGCAAACTGGAAAAGAGTCCAGTCCCACCCAAACTGCATTAAGCTTGGGTTTGGTTAGATAAGCTTCAACTCTTACCTTAGCCATGCTAGGTCTCGTCTTGTGATCCATAGCTCTGTCCATCTATAGGGGAGTGCCAATCAGGCTAACTATTTGTTTAACCTAGTTCTACATGTGACAATGGAAAGGTAGCCCGGGGAGGAGGACCCAAATTGGGACAATCGAAGAATCCTCTTCCAGATTAAAATCCAGTGTCCACTTCTCTAGCCACATTTGTTGGCCTTCAATTTCTATAGACCTTCTGAACCAGACAATCATATCTGGGTGTGTGAGCGTCAGTCGCTCAAGAAAGTAGCTGTTTTAGTCAATAACGGTTGTTTGTACGGAGAGAGCTTATGTATAGGATACAATAATATCTTTTTCCTTCTTCTTCTTTTGGAGAATCCCAGTTCTTCTATATAATTTAATGATTTTATTGCAGATCAATGCATTTAATATTGCTGGGTGATGCGGGAATTTAAACTTCTTTTTATCATGTTGAGAATTCTCTTTTTTTATAATCACGGTTTTATCTGATCAAACCGATCCTCTACTGTTGAATTTCTACAAGTCTACTCTAAACGCAAATGTTTTGTTTTGCTCCTCCTTTTGAAATATCCTACAAGTCATCTCTTTTGTTTGTTTTATTCTTTTCGAATTCCTTTTCTGTATTGGCCAGGAAGTGTGGTTAATGTACCATAATTTTTATACAATCTGATTCTTTATAATAGCTGACTGCATGTGATTATGGCAGTGTGAGGAGGGAGTTTGGGGCTTTTTCTCACTTTGAAAATTTCTCTCCACATAAATTTAGTTTGACCATATCAAATCTACACCTGCAAATGTTCTCTACTTCGAAGGCATGTTTTTGTCTTAAATATTTGCAGAAGAGAAGCAAGATGTTTTTTTCAGATTTTAGTTGTTTATCCTGCTGTTAAGAAGTGATGAAATGAGTTCTACTTCCACTGTTTTGGGCTATTGTGATGATTCATTAAATTTCTTCCTTGGGTGTATTTGGAACTTTCAGGGAACAGTCAATTTTCCGCTGCATGATCGTTAGGCTGTTTACTGAATCTTTTACCAAGTACCCTGTGAGGCAACTCCAAATGGCTGCTATTCTTTTTGGTCAGATCTTCATATACTAATATTCAACTGCCCTCCTTCTGTTTTCTCCTTGCTGTATTCAAATTTATACTTTACGCTCGTGTTTAGCATATTCCTTATTAGTTCGAAGGATCATGGCCAGTTAAGTAGGTTAATAAATTTATTCTGATTTGAACATACAAATATTATTAATAATTTCATGAAAAAATATCTAGCACCCACCATTGAAATTACACTTTAATATGTTAGCTTAACATTTTTCCATCGAAGGGTTTATCTTTCCTACCTGGGTAGGAGTTGAATATGTTACCCTTTCGGTTTTGATGACATATGGAGTAGTTATGAAGTCCTTTAGTTTTGGCTCTAATTTAGCTAATGCCTAATAGTTGAAAAATCGTGATTTTATAGCATATACTACAACGACAAGAACAACAACAACAACCCAGCATAATCCCACAAGTGGGGTCTGGGCAGGGTGGTGTATACGCAAACCATAGAGAAGTTGTTTCCGATAGACCCTTGGCTCAACTAAAGCATTTCAAAGTAGGTTTGAAAATGAAATACGGTCGTGAAGAAACCATATATTGGAAGAGCTATAAATCCCTTGTTTGAGCTTCACAAAATATAGTCGCTCCCAAGTTCAGATGAAGGAGAAGAGTTGCATTAATTTGATGACTAACATGAAAGTTGTTTAACTATGATGAATCTTCTGAATAATGGAATGAAATGCAACGGAATAGAGGGGAATGGACATAGAGGATAATTCTAAATAATTTAGAGCTTCTAGAGGATTGACAGAGAAACCAGATGTTTACCTATAGGAGGTCAATTTCTTTTTATCAACTATGGCTTGTCTTTGTAAAAGGTGAATTGTTCCTCAAATTGTTTACGCGTGAGGTAATTACCAGATTTTAGTTTTGCCTCAATACTTGTCAGGTTTGGCGTATTACTCAGAACTCACAGCTGTTGGGCTAAACTTGATTTAGGTATACACAAGAAACTTTTAGAAAACCACACTGTTCAAGATCATCAAAAGTTGGGCCCTAATGATAGACATCAGATTGCGGAGAAAATAATATGTAGCTTCCAGAATGAAACTTCTTGTAGATTTTGAGATTGGAAGAAATCATTTCAACTTGCTAGAGTAGCTTTGAATTCAACTTAATATGATTTATTTGTTAATACCTCTTGTCCTGGCATATTACTTGTAAGTACAAGATATTATTCTCTTTAAATGCAATTAATAATTGAATTATTTTAACTTCCTAAGCAACTTTTACTTGGAATATGATTTGTTGGCTAACAGATCAATTGTTTTTCTAAATTGTATATAAATAAACTGCATGACAGCGCTTCAGAATAGGGAATGGGGAGCATATTTTGTTAGAAAAGTGGATAGGAGATATGGTTACCAAAAAAAAAAAAGTTGATAGGAAATAACAGCCTGAAGGAGGAGGAGTTCCTCAGATCTTTTTTCAAGCAGTTCCAATGCTAATCTTAGTCAGCTAGGAGACGGGGGACTGTTGGAAAATTTCTTTTAGAAGGCCTGCCAAGATTGGGAAGTTGCAAGTATTGTCCTAAATTCATAGTGCCCAGTTTCAGCTACAAGAGGCACTATTTACAGTGTGGAGACAGAAAGCAAACTAGCCTGCTTCAACTGGTTGGATATTGTAAAGAATGGATCTTGGGCCGAATTCAACCTCAAAAGCTAGATCATGAGGGGAGGATTGTCCAAGTCCATATAAGGAGACCAATTATCCATCCCTATTCTGATGTGGGATACTTAACAGATATCATGGGCCACGTCTAACTCAAGATAACCTAAGGGAAAGAGGTATAGAAATCTGTAATAGGCGTGCTTATGTTTGGCAGAGAATGAAAATATTGATCATCTCTTTTTTGCAATTTCATGTAACAAAAAATGTTTGGGATATGTTTCTTTGCCTACTTGGAATACAAAGGGTGTTGCCTGGTAGTCTTAGAGAGGCTTTCTTTAGCTGGGGTGTAATGGAGAGTTGGGAAATCCATCAGAAAAACTTGGCAGATGGTTCCACTTTGTGTCGTGTGGAGTATCTGGAAGTAGAGGAACTAGAGGGGTTTTGAAGGAATCTCAACTCCAGACATTATTTGAATGTTAGACGTCTAATGATCCTGTTTTCTTGATGTAACCTTTGTCATGTAAATACTACTGTTTTTGTTTGTTCTTTTTCGAGCTCTTTGAATTTATTAGACAGGAGTTACGGTTGTACAGGACCTAGCGATTTTTGTAATTCAACTGCATTCTCTAGATGCATTGTTGAATGAAATCTACTGTCATTTGATTAAAAAAGACCTGTGTGATATTGCTCTTCCATTGAAAAGAGCAAGATTATTAATTGTGGGCTCAGTATATATTACAATAAAATATGACATGGGCTTGGTGAAATTTTTGACTAGTTCATCAATAATTACTTATTAAGCTCCAACTTGCTTAACCAAGTGTCTTGATCTCCTCATAATGTTTTAGCTTTCCACTCTTATGTAAAGTATTAATATGTAAATAAATGTACAACACACTCAAGATCCAAGTTTAAGCCCTACTTCTCCTATTTTTTATGTGTATACAATTTTTTTAAAAAAATAGTCGACTTTAAAGTTAAAAATTTATTATTCCGAAGATGAAGATTAATTATTTTTAGAACTATGCACATCAACGAGTGTGCGTGAATTCTAGTTTGAATTACTTCACCCCTTTAATAACTTTTTTCTTCCTTTAAGCTATTAGTCCTTTTACAGTTGAAATTTACTTTTGCAGGGTCACTTATCAAGAATCAGCTCATAACTCATAGATTGCTTTGCTAGCGGTCTTGGATGCATTGCGCGAGTTTCCTTGTTCAAATGTTTGCCTCCAGTAATAACATGCTTAGCATAGACATTAAGTTCGCTTCCCTCAACTAATGGCTTCTCTTCTTGCAGATGTTTGTTTTTGGTATTGGGGCACTGACACAGTTTGTTGAACGTCTGATTGAATGGCCCTATTACTGCAGTCGTATCGTGAAAGTATATCGTCTGCGTACAGATCATCCGGAGCTTGTTGAGTTCATTGAACAGGATGTTGCCAGGACTTCACAGGCACATGCAGGCCATTGTCCTGCTGTAGATGCAGGACATGAAGCAGAAGCTCGCTTGTATTTCCATCAAATGTTCTCTGGTCAGCTGACTAATGATGCAATGATTGAAATGCTTGCTCACTTTAAAGGATCAACTGATAACAGGTCAATTTTCCGGAATCTATGTTGATAATATTTTTGTTTTCCCAAAGCTTACACAACGCAGATCATGTGTTACTTTCCTTTTTTCCGCATTTTGCTCTTATGTTTTAAACAAACAAATCTTATGACAGTTTGACTAGATATATTTCCATTCTTCTCCATTTATTTGTTTTCTTCTTTTCGATTTATTTTATGTTGGTTGGGGCAAGGTTGTGCAAATGTACTGTAATTTCTATGCAATTTGAAGCTTTATAAATGCTTGCTGCATGTGCTTATGATGGAATTAAGAGGGCATTAGGATACCTTTTTCACTGTGAGAAATTCTCAGTAGACCTTAGTTGATCCAGTCAAAGCTAAACCTGAGAATATATTTTTGTCCTAAATGCACGTTCTTATCTCTCGGTGGTACTTGCAGAAGATAAGGAAGATATATTTGCTTCATTTTTTTTGGCTTTCACGTTGGTATTAAGAAAAGCAAAGACATGAATTAGCACTACTTCATCGTTTTGGTTTATCTTGATGTTCTATCAATTTAGCTTAATTCTCATTTGTTAAGAACTTGCAGGGAACGAGCAATTTTCCGGTGCATGATTGTTATGCTGTTCGGTGAATTCAAACTGTAAGTCAGGTTTCCAAAGAGGATAATCAAAATTGCTGCTGTTTTCATAGGTCAGAGTTTCAAATGATAATCTTCAACTGCTTGTCTCCTACTATTATTCTCTTAGTGTGTATTGAAATTTGTCCTTAATTGACTTTGAGGGGTTTAATATACTTCCTTAGTAATCTTAGGTATGGGGTCGGATTGATATGATTTGTTCTTAAATAGATTATTGTTCATTTTCAAATCTGTTTCAGCTGTTTTATTAAGTACTAATAGTTAAATCTATGGAAATACACTTAGACATGTTAGCTATGCATACTTATGGTCGCCCCAACGAAACAGCTTTTTAAATTAAAAGAAACATTTACAGACAAATGGTTAAGACTAAATTAACTACATGTTCTTAGTGCACCTGTTTTACAATTTTTATCTATAATTCTAACATGCTCTAACTCCTTTCACCATCTTGATCTCTTTGTCCCTCCATATTGCTTTAAGTTTGAAATCTGCCAACGGCAAACTTATATTATCTTCAATGACATGGAGATAAATTTGTCTATTTGCTCATGCACCCAAGGGTGTGGCTAGGTGGTCAATGAAGTGGGTTGAGAATCATGAGGTCTCGAGTTCAAATCCAGTGGAGGCAAAAATCTAGATTGTCCAATTCTTGGTGGGACAGAGTTACCTGTAACCTGTGTTGGTGGGAGGTAGCAGGTACCCGAAATTAGTCGATGTTCGCTCAAGCTGCCCAGACGCCATAATTATCAAAAATCTGTCTGCTCTCTGAAGTCTCCTACTTTTAAGCTCTAGGCCTATTCCATTTTGTGTATAAATTTATCAAAAATCATGTTCAAAATGTAGAGAGTATTATTATTTATAGAAAAAGGCAGAAGTCTGAGCATGCCATGAATCCCACTGTTAATTGCTTTGCCCCATTTACTATTTTTGGCTTCCTATTTGAGCTATTATTCGTATTGTTGTTGGAAATTGTCTTTACAGGGTCTCTTATCAAGAATCAACTTGTAACTAATCATACTCTTGATATTGCTTTGCAAAATGTGTTTGATTCATTGTGCACTCCTGCTGATTCAAAGGTTTGCATTGGCCATAACATGCTTTTCTTAAGGGTGTATTTGGATTACACATCTAGTAAATGCAAATACTTGAGGGAGTGTAAAAAGGAAAGTTAAAGAAAATATAATTGCCAGCAAGTTTCGTCTCCCCCTTGGGAATTGAAAAGTTAGTTTCACTCCTTAAGCTACAATTAATTCCAATTTAATAAACCAATTACTTAGGCACACAAACAAGCAGTTACACTAGAATTGAATTCTCATGTGACTTTATAAACACGTCCCAAATATTACTGTTAACTTGGCATTACTGATGGCTTCTCTACATGCAGGTGTTTCTTTTTGGTATTAGGGTGTTGGCGCAGTTTGTTGACCGTCTGATTGAATGGTCACAATACTGCATTCGGATCGTGCAAATATCTCATCTACGTTCAAGTCATCCAGAGCTTGTTGCATTTGTTGAGCGTGCACTTTCAAGAGTTTCACCGGCACATGCAAGTCATAGTTCTGTTGCTGATGGTTATGCTAATGATATTGAAGCAGAAGCAACCTTGCACTTCCACCAAATGTTCTCTGGTCAGCTGACTAGTCATGCAATGATTCAAATGCTTGCTCATTTCAAAGGATCAGCAGATAATAGGTCAACTTGTTTTACCAGAATTCATGTCTATGATCTTTTGTTTCTGAAAGCTTTCTCAAGTCATGCAATTCATGTGTTCTTTTTCATTTTCACTTCTTTGGTTCTTACACTGCATCTCCTTTGGCATTGTGCTCTTTAAGAAGTTTACAGATTATGCATCAGTTAGACTAATTATTTTTTCATCATTCTCTTTGTTTTGGGTAGTGCCAAATGTACACTTATTGTTTAGAATAAAGATCCCAGTAAACACTTATGTTTTACATGCTCACTCCATTTTGAGAATTGCTGTGTACAAATAGGAAATTTAGACATTTTTCTCACTTTTAGAGTTTCACTACACGTAAGCTTTAGTCTGATTTAATCAACTCTAAACTTGCGTATATTTACTTTAAATGCACACTACTTTCTCAAGTGCTTTGCAGAAAACAACGACGATGCTATTGATGTTGGTTTGAGAAAAATGGCATGACTCAATTCTGCTGCATTGTTTTGGTCTATTGTGATGATTCACTAAAATCTCTTCTTTGTTAAATGGTGTGACCACCTAGAATAAAAGTTCAAACTGTTACAGAATAGAACCAGGACATTCTGTCTCTTTGATAACATGCTGAACTATGCGACTGCTTCATCGAAAAGTTTAAACTATTAGAAAGAGTGCAATTGATTTTGAAATGATATTTGAAACTTGCAGGGAACAAGCAATTTTCCAGTGCATGATTGCTAAGCTTTGTAGAGAATGCAAACTTTATGCCATGTACCCAGAAAGGCAGCTGAAAATTGCTGCTGCTTTCTTAGGTGAGCTTTTCAGATTCAATGTTTCAAGTGATTAGTATATCTTCTAGTTTTCTCTTTGATTGTATTAAAGTTAGTCCTCGACTTCGATGCGTTCTGCATATTTCCTTACTATTTTGCTTGTATATGCTATTTCCGGGGGTCTATCGAAAACAGCCGCTCTACCTCTGAGGTAGAGGTTAGGTCTGGTACACTCTAGACCCCACTTTGGGGGACTACACTGGGTATGTTGTTGTATGTTTGTACATGCTAATCTGCTTCAACTGTTTTTATTTATTATATTCTAAGTGAAGAACTTTTTAAACATGTTATTTGCATTTATGTCCCTTTCGTGGTTGTCTTCCCTATTCAGTTCGGAGTTGGTAATCATCCCATCCTTACATTTCAAGTATTGAGTTTTTGACATATGTTGGTTCCAGTTATTAAGAAAATAAATAATATTTCAATAGCACATGTTAGAGGCGAGCAGTTAAAAAGAATCAGTTATAAAAACTGTAAAAGGTTTTACGTAAAACTTAAAAGAATTTTGATCTGTTTTAGTAGTATGTGGGACATGATTTTAGTTTTTAATTTCTCCGTATCAGCCATTGATCTATATTTTATGCTTCGTAACTGAGTTGATTTCGTATTCATTTGAATTTGGTTTTGCAGAGTCACTTACAAATCAGTTATAAATTTGGTTTGTAAAATTTGTAATCAAGCTCTGCGAGCTGTCTTGGATGAATTGCACGAGGCTGCTGCTGATTCAAAAGTTTGTTTTCTGCGATAACACAGTTTTTCTTTTTAACTTAAATGTTAGCTTCGCATTACTGATGGCTTCTCTTCATTCAGATATCTGATGCTGGGTATCTGCAGACTGCGACTGTCAAGTTTTAGGTGGATACTTCAAGATATTTGATCCATCGACGAGTTCCCCATATTGTGCATATTTCAGTTGCGCTCCTTTGACTGGGTGCATTGCGAATTAGTTTTTGGCCCCAGTCTTGATTCAGCAACTTCTGATGGTTATTGAAATGGAAGCAAAAATTACAAATTGTGTTATTATCTTTCCTCACAAATCCTTTCTTCATTTTCACAATTGCTTATAACCTCTTAAGATCAAATGATTGACATTGGACTTAGCATATATTCATTGATGGACCAACGTGGGCACAATTCAAAATTAATGCAAATTTGTGCTTTTAATCCCCGATTTCCCTCAAAGTGGGGTGGGGTCTGGAGAGGGTAGAATGTACGCAGTCCATACCGCTACCTCCAAAGAAGTAGAGAGGCTATTTCTGATAGACTCCCGGCTCAAGATAGAGAATAGTAAGCAATTGCGTAATGCACCATTAAGCTTGGTGGGTGGCATAACATAAAAGGAATAAGACATACTAAAAATAAAATAGAAATCAGAGCAATACGAAATAAGATAAATAAGCGCAATATGAAATAAGAGATAAGAAATATGACATCCGGAAAGTACGACCCCCACCTATGGACACAGTCCTAGGATTACTAACCCAACTATACATGAGCTCTTCTACTACTAGCTACAACCCACGCACGCGACCTAACCTTCTACCCTTATCCGCGACCTCCACACCTTCCTATCTAGGGTCAAGTCCTCAGTAAGCTGTAGCTGCTCCATATCATGTCTAATCACTTCTCTCCAGTACTTCTTCGGCCTACCTCTCCTACTCCGAAACCCATCCAACGCTAGCCTCTACATCTACGAACTGGGGCATCCGTGCCCCTCCTCATCATATGCCCAAACCATCTCAGCCTTCCTTCCCGCATCTTGTCCTCCATCGAAGCCACTCCCACCTTCTCCCGAACTATCTCATTCCGAACTCTATCCCCTCTAGTAAGTCCACACATCCAACGCAACATTCTCATTTCTGCCACCTTCAATTGAATGTGGAAGTTCTTGACTGGCCAACACTCTGCTCCATATAACATAGCTGGACAGACTGCCACTTTATAGAATTTGCCTTTAAGCTTAAGTGGCACCTTCTTATCACACAACACACCCGAGGCGAGCCTTCACTTTATCCAACCTGCTCCAATACGGTTAGAGGTATCCTCATCAATTTCGCCATTCCCTTGAATCATAGATCCAAGATACTTAAAACTATCTCTTTTACAAACATCCTGGGAATCCAGCCTCACCACCACATCGTCCTCCTACCTTAAGTCGCTAAACTTGCATTCCATATACTCTGTCTTAGACCTACTCAACCTGAACCCCTTGGACTCTAGGGTTTGCCTCCAAACCTCCAATTTTTCATTCACACCCCCTCGCGTCTCGTCAATCAACACTACATCGTCCGCAAATAACATACACCATGACACCTCCCCTTAAATACGTCGCGTCAACATATCCATCACCAACGTAAACAGGAACGGGCTAAGAGTCGAACCCTGATGCAACCCTGTCTCGACTGAAAAATATTCGGAGTCCCCTCCCGCCATTCTCACCCGAGTCTTTGCTCCATCGTACTTGTTCTTAATAGCTCTGATGTACACTACCGGGACCCCCTCTTACCTCTAAGCATCTCCAAAGAACCTCCCTAGGGACTTTGTCATAAGCCTTCTCCAAGTCGATAAACATCATATGCAAATCCCTCTTTCTTTCCCTATACTGTTCCACCAATCTCCTCACCAAGTGTATTGCCCCTGTCGTCGAGCGACCGGGCATTAAACCAAATCGATTCTCTGAAATGGACACGATCTTCCTTAATCTCCGCTTCACCACCCTCTCCCAAATCTTCATAGTATGGCTCAGTAGCTTGATACCCTGTAGTTGGTGCAACTCTGAATGTCCACCTTATTTTTGTATAAAGGAATCATCGTACTCCACCTCCAGGCTTCAGGCATCCTCGCCGTCTTGAAAATGCCGTTATATAAATCAGTTAACCACCTTAACCCTGCCCTACCTAAAAACTTCAAAAAATCCACCGGAATCATCAGGTCCCGTCACCTTTCCCCTCAGCATCGTACAAATAGCTTCCCTGACTTCCTCAACCTTAAAGCGTCTACAATAACTGAAATCACGTCTCTCCTCCGAGTGTTCCAGCTCACCTAACTCAATGCTTTTGTCCCCTTCCTCGTTCAAAAGCCCATGGAAATACTCCCGCCATCTCTTCTTAATATGGGCATCCTCCACCAAAACTCTACCATCCTCCCCCTTAATGCACTTCACTTGGTCGAAGTCCCGACCCTTCCGCTCCCTAGCCTTAGCAAGCCTATACAACCTCTTTTCCCCACCTTTCCCCTCTAATCCCGCATACAAGCTCTCAAACGCTGCTGACTTTGCTGCCGTAACTGCAAGCTTAGCCTCCTTCTTTGCTAATTTGTAGACCTCCCAATTCATCCTCTTCTCCTCTGCATCTTTACTCTCAAACAGCTTAACATACGCCCCCTTCTTAATCTCCACGTTCTTCTTGACATCTTCATTCCGCCACCAGTCCCCCTTATGTCGTCCTGTCCGACCCCTCGAAACAATCCTTGTGATTTCTGGTTAAATACATTTAATACTCTTTAATTAATTGATTTATGAACTTTTGATTCCTAATAATTACTCCAAATATTATTAGATTAGAACCATAAGAATTTTTTGTCGAAAAAAGATTTTATTATTCCAGTTTGATGCGTATATTTCTCTCCCAACACATTTCACACTTCCTCCCTAAAATAAAGAATCCATCCCACCCCCAGTGTGGGTTTAAAATTTTGTCCATTGAAGCATATAATAATTTTTTTTTGAGAAGGTATATTTCTCCTCTCAATAACTAAATTCATTACTAATGCTCAAAATAACCAAAGTTCTCTTTATCAATCCTCAAAAAAGTACTCTAAAACTTCTCTATTATGTCGTCTTACCTCTTCGACTTCAAAATTTGTATCATTAGTATATAGTGAGACAGAAAACATCAATATTTGTCAAAATCATAACTTTAAGTAGTGATTTGAAAAAAAAATAAGGGTGGGGAGTTTGGGGACAGTCCTGTACACTACAGTTCCTGATGCGCAGGGTCGAGGGAGAGGCCGATGCAGAAGGGTTTATTGTTTGTAATCTTACCGTGTATTTCTACAAGAGGCTGAATCCACGACTTGAACCCTTGATCCCAGGTTACAAGACAACAACTTTACCAGTTATTCCAAGATTCCCTTTCTAAGTCCTGATTTGAAAATGCTTTAGTAACTCCAGTATTTTATAAGTAGTGTTTGCCTCTAAACAGATGATATGACCTAAGCAGCTTCAACATCAGATGCTAAGAAAATTAAAATGACTCGAGCAAGAGACTATAACAACGTTCATACAACATGACTTGAACTGTTGAACATACTTTAAACTATTCATAACTCTTCTTTTAGATTTTTAGAGCCATGAATTTGTTTAAGCATGAGAATTTGAAGAAGCCACTAGCTGATAAAAAAAAAAAAACTCCTTTCTTCTCAAAATAATTGGTATATTTACTAATTAAAAGTATTTATCTCAAAATAGTTGTCAGTTTAAAAGATTAAGAGAACATTAATTATTTTTTTCCAACTTTACCTTTAACATTATGTAAATAAATAAAGATTAAAAAATTAATAAGGGATATATTAATTAAATCACACTCCCGATAATTTTTTCCTTTAAGAGTTGTGCAAAACTTAAATCTATCAACTATTTTGAGACGAAGAGAATAGTGAAGAATGGGCCGGGATGTATGGAGCTGTTTTTTTTTTTTTTTTTTCTAAATACGTAAATTTACATTATCAAAATTTATAAACTTGAATCTCATAATAAAAACTCTGATTGGATAGAGACATTATAGAATTTAGCTAATAGCCTGAGGTACATATATATCGTTGCCTAATAACAGTATGTTTGGATTGTGGTTTCTCATGATATGGTTAGTAGCACTACCATGTTTGTTTTGATTGTTTATTAAAATATATGATATGGTATGGTTTAATTCCATGGTACCATGAAAACCCTCACTTTTTTAAAACCACCAATTTGGTGGTATCCCATGATTTTGTTATTTTTTTTTTTCAATTATACCCTTATAGAATATTATCTAATCCTATTTCACCCTTTACTCTATATTACTTCTTAACCTAATATATTTTTGTTTTAGCGCTTTTCTGCTCCTCTCCTCTACACGTTGTTCTCTGTGGGTTCTTCATTCTTCCATCTTCTTTTCTTCTACGATTGTTCTCTCAGGTATTTTTTTTAAACTTAATTGCTTATTGTTTTCTCATAAAATTTATCATATTTACCTATCAAATATGTTGTTGAGTTAGGATTGGTGTTTGGAAAACACGCACATACATGTTGCGTATAATTATAATTGCATCAACTATATCTTCTGTTGTTCATGTCTAAATTGAGGTCTTTAGAGCAGGTGATTTTCTTTTCAAATTGAGTTTTAAAGTTATTCCTGGTTGGGCTCGTGTTGATTTTTGTAAGTTCAAATAGTGATAGTATGAGTTGGAAGGAATGTAAATTAAACAATTTAGGTGAACAACTCAACTAAATTGGTGGTGCTTATTCAATTTGCCTTTTGTCTTTTTGTTCCTCTATTAATACTAACTAAAGAAGAAAAATGGAAAGTTCATCATGTTACTGAAAAACAAACCAGAAATATCAAGGGGAATTACCAAGAGTGCACGTTAAAATATTTGCTTTTTAAACAGCTTTACTTTGAGCATTACAAACTCAAACCAAACTAAGTCACCTAACATTGATTCTTGCTTCTGGTTGTGCTTCTTGTTGCTACTCCTCTATAAGTTTTAGTGTTACTTTCTTGATACTGTGAATTCTAATGCATACTTTAGTAAGGTGGGAAAAGTTTGACTTCTTCTTCTTCATCTTTTTTTTTTTTAATAATTTGCTATTATGGAATTTGTATGAGAAACTTCAGAGTTGAAGTTCAAGATTGACTTTTACTAACTTTTGTTGTTAGTAGAACCTATCATTCCCTTTTTATTGGTTTTCACGTACTTTCAGTTATTGACTAAGTTGTGTGTGCTTTTTATTTTTGATGTCGGATTCTATAAAATACATTGAGAATTTGACAGGTAACTGTTGACAGTTTTGAAGAGTTCGTGCAACATAGATTTATTGATGCATATTCTTCATTATTAAAGCAATATTAAAGTAGCAGACTTGTGTTTATATTTGTCTTTTTGTGCATGTATGTTTTTTTATACATCTGTAATCTCATAGCTAATTTTTATTCAAATATATATTTGTATGTACGTTATTTAATTGGTTGATGCATCTTTCTTAATTTTATCATAGATGGCTGATCAAAATAATCAAGATAGTAGTAACATAATGAGACAAGTGAGCTCATTAGCTGCATATGCTGCTATTCAAGTAGTTATTTGGTTTTGGACGTATGTTTATGAAATTGAAAATGATCGACGTACGATCACACATGATATACGGTTTGAAAGAGAGAAAGTTAGAGATAAATTATTCAGCCATCTATTTTCGACTGAACTTTGTCATAGTATATTAAGAATGATCCTATTAGCTTTTACTGGTCTATGTGAGATTTTAGTTAGAAGAAATTGAAGTTGTTACCTTGATAGACGTTCTAAGATGAACAAAGGTGAATGTTATGGTGGCTTCAGTGGAAAAATCAGCACAGGTCTTGGCATCAAGTGGAACAAAAATTGTTGCAGACAAGTTGATCAACTGGTGAAGCCTCCTTCATGTCAGGTTCACTCAGTTAAGGTCAACCTGCTGAAGAAGTACACATCGGAGGAACTCTTGAGAATAATATTCTTACCATCAGTTCAATGGGTGGATCGTATAATGCAACTGCTATTGTTTCTTCATGAGGGTGTCAAATTGAAGCCTAAATCGGAGATGTCATGTTCCAGTGTCACCAAAACTTCTGTTACATATGAGTCCGAAAGCATCACTTGTCATGAAGATGAAGCCCTCTTTGGCAACCTTTTTTTCCGAGGGTGGTTATTCAGGCTGCAACTAAATTACTCAGCTTTTTGAATGATTGCATTTTTTCACATGAATGGTGTGATCCTGTATACGAAGATGGGTCCTGTATAAAAATTAACTTCGGCCCAGTGCTACTGACCTTTAGGCATATTTGCTAACAACAAAGGAAAGAGCTTTTGATTCTGCAAACATTATATCTTCCCCCTCCAAAGTTGACAGTATATGTCATAATTGAATTCCAGTACATTGCGTTCATACTTTTTTTTTATTCTTGGTTTATGGAACTAACCTGGTTCCATACCTTCCCCGGACACCGTGCATAGCGATAGCTTTAGTGCACCGGGCTGTCCTTTTTTTGGTTTATGGAACTAGCCTGGTTCTCCACTGTATTCAGGTAAAAGCTATAGAAATATATCTCACAGCTTGCTCAAAAATAGCAAAAAAGGTTGAAATCTACTATAACAATCTTTGGAAACTTGCCCACCTTGATTTCAGCTTACACAAGATCAATTTTCGATCAGCAGTGGCAGATTAATCGCAAGGTTCCATGTTGGTCCCGTTTTATAAATCCTAAAGAAAGGAGCAGGTATGTGAAAAATCAAGATGCAGACACTCTTTCAAGTAACTGTCTTTTCCCTCTTTTTCCCCACATCATGCAACAACTTTATAAGAATGGTGAGTGTGGCTATTACTACTATTTTGACCTCTACATCAGGCCTTTTACGTTTCTTTTTGGAGCACTTCTTGGTCAGGATTCAATAAATATTACAAAGATGATTGCTGTTATAGTTAGTATGAATGGTGTAGCGCTGACTACAGTTGAAAAAACATGGACTCCAGATGAAATGCTGAATGTATCTGTGTAAGTTTTAACTAAGCATCTGTTTATCAATATTAAGGTTTTGTTAATATGTCTTTAGATTTTCCAAGCCAGCCATTTTTGTTATGCAAACCGTCCAACAATCATTTAAGATATTCAATGCTGGAAAATGCTATCCATAATAGTGTCAGTTTTTTTTATTTTGAGGAATAATTGTTTCTTAATGAGGATTCTTAGGATTACACTGAGATGAAATTTGAAGTACATGAGGAATAAATACATTTGCGGCGATAGAAGATGCTTTGTCCAAGTTTAGCATATATAGCATCTTAAATTCTTCAGTACTGCAAAATTTTGTTCCATAGAGCAAGATCAAGTATGCTGGAATAGATGATGTAGGAAAACTTTGAAACTAGGCAGTTAATTCCAGAATGATCTTTGGAAAAGAAAGGAGGAAATCAATGGGAAACTTAAAATCGCAAAGGCCCTCGAATGGCACCTAACAGAACGTGTAGAAGAGGAAAATCATTCAAAAGAAGTCATAAATTTCTCTGGATAAAAGTGTTTTTTCAGTTCTTCCCATAAAGAACATTACGATGTTACTCAGTTTATTGTCTGCTAATAATTTTTGGCATTGACATTCAACTAATAATGCCATTATGAAACATTTTTGGTTTTTTAAATTATTTTTTCTTTCTCTATTTAAGAAAGATATGTTTAAGCATTGAGCTAAGCACAACCTGTTGGTTTAACAAATAACTCCACAACATATTTACGTTGTTTGTGCTCATGGTTAACCTGTATGGTTCTTGACGTAATTGTCTTTTCAGTTTTGTATGGATTACAAACAGATGGGGGTCTATCGGAGGGAAGTAGATGTTCCTTCGCTAGAGAAAAGAAGTATTGGCTGAGGAACTGAGGAAACAGCAGAAATAGCAGAAAAATTATTGTTTTATTAATAATTTTTGATAAGTTTATAATTTATAATAATTACGGACATTTTAGTAAATTTACCTGTTACGATGCAGTACCATACCATCAAACCAAATAATAAAACTATTATTAAACAGCCGTGAACAATACACTCTATCCAAACAATATTGTACTGTACCGTACCGTACCATACCATACTGTACCGTACATTATGAAACCATGATAAACCACCATCCAAACAAGCTGTAAATGATACATATTTGCCCTCTCCATTAACAAATCTATATTTACCGAATATAAGAAAATAATTTTAAAATTAATATTTTCTTAATTTCAAATTTAAAAATGCCAAATTGATTAAAATAATCATCTCACACATTTTTTTTTTTTCAAATTGATTAAGATAATCATCTCACACATTTTTTAATTACCCTTTCAAACCCGATCGAAATATAAGAAACTCAATCTCTAGTCCTTCTATTCAGTCATCACCCCGATGACTTTAGACTTAGGGGCAGGGCTCATTTGTATGCATTTAATGGAGGTATGAATCTGAATAGTTTAAACTTCAGATCATTAAGTATATTTGTTTTTTATTAAGATTTTAGCTCTGAATAAGTCTGAATAGGTTTTAATCATTCAGATCTAGAATCAAGTTTTAATAGGTCTGAGGAGGTATTCTGGTGTTGGATAGTATTCACCATCACTCTATTTATAATCATATGTCACCACCACTAACCACTTCTGCCACCGCCACCATTGTCAAGCACCACCCACCACCACCAACCACCTCCACCATCACAACCACCATCGACAACAAATATCACTACCAACCACTATTGTCAACCGCTACCACACCTATTACTATTATTCTAATTATATTTATCGTCACCACCGTCGTCAACAACACCACTACTATCAACCACTACCGGTCGATCCCTACTATCGACCAACTCATCTATCACAACTAGCACCACCGCTAACTACCACTAATACATCACAACCTTCACACATTCTTTGGCGACCACTACCATTGTCACTAGTAACGCAACCTGTACCATCACTTCAACCACTATCATCACTACAATTTATCTCTACTAACAACCATCTCCACCATCACAACTAACATCTCCAACTAGCACCAACACTTCGTCAACCATCATGCATTCATTTTTCAACCATCACAATCAACACCTCCAACTACTAACATCAAGCAACGTCGCATCACAACCACCACCACCACTATCAACCGCCACCATCATAACAATCACTACAATACAAATCATCACAACTATCACCACCAACATTACTAATCACTAACATCAATCATTGTCACTGCAACCAGCATTATAAACTATCTCCACTATCACTAACAAACATAAATATAATTTTTTTCAATCAAATAATAATTTTGTTGTATTAAATTACATACTTTTCTAATGTATGATTAGTTTTTTATTTGAATTATATTTTTTATTTTATTATATATATACAAATAACAAAATTTTGCACATTCAGATGTTGTAAAACAAACTTTCTTAATCATTTAGTTTTCAGATGTAGAGACAACATCTTAATCATTCAGATGTGCATTCAGATTTAGACTTTTGAATCTTTAAAAAAACAAATGCAGCCTTAAGGCGCTTAACATTTAGTTGTGTTGGACTCGAAATAATCAGGTGTCATGTAGAAGCTAGCAAAGCAAATCTCAAAAGACGTCAAATAAGAAGACGTGTGAGAAATACACCAAAAGTGACATAATAATTTAATATGGTTCGGTCAATCGATCTACATCCACAAAAGAAAGATGAACAATTAATCCACCATATAAAAGAGAGTACAAAATATATCAAAGAGAGACAACATCACCTAGAATAAAAGACGTTCCCACAAGTGATACTGTAACATTTGTGTCTTACAAATTTTCTCTCCCCCTAAACAGCTCTCAAAATTTGTAGGACTACATCGTGAATGCTATCAAGCTAGAAAAGAAGCCTCTATTTATAGAGTACATAATTTTTTCCTACAAATATAAAGATTAGCCAAATATGAAGATCGAATATGTTTTTATAATTAAATTGAGTAACGTAGTGGCTGCACGCATGCAATGCATGCATATAACATTATTATGATTTATGCACACCTGCACTTATTAAGCTTTTTACATATAAGAAACCAGCAACTTTAATATATGAATTAAAAAAAAAATATCAAAGTCTTTTTTAAATGTCAACCATGATACAGTCTTATTACTAAAACATACTCCCTTGGTTAAATTTATTTCTGTTAATTACTATTGAACCGTCAAAGGATATTTCCTATATTTTTGAATTAAAAAAGGAGTAGAAAAAATATATTTTGAGAAAAGAAAAAATAATGAATTTTGTTAAAGAGAGTAGATAAATGATATTACTAGTACACATCTCTTTAAGAGATCATGAGTAAGTTGTAGATTTACTAATTTATAACCCTTTTGAAACTTAACAACAATTAACTTGTTATCACTTTTACGGAAAAAAAAAATTGATCGTAAAAGTGAAATAGGAAAAATGTACTAATTATTTTTATTTTGGGTTGTAAATCAACAAGTAATTTGGACTAAAAATCATTTTATAAAAAATGTAAGTTGACGGCTGTTGATAACCTATTGGCGCCAAAATACAGCAATGCTTATAATTAGCTCATTTTTTATTTTTCTTCCCAATCTCATTCTCCAAAACATCATTATCGTATCCTTTTACTTTTTTTTTTTTTTCTTTTCTTCAAAACTCTTCTGCTATTAATATCGTATTCCAAAGACATTTTCTTTTCTTTTACTTCATCACATTTAGCACATGCAGCCATTTGCATTACCCGATGTATTTGTTGGTGGTTTCCTGAGTTGTGGTTATAGATTCAAGAAATTGTTTGCTGCAAAGTTGATGTGTTTGAGCTTGATAGGGTCACTCATTCACGGTGTTAGAGTTCGTATTTTATTCACATTGCAAGCTTGGAAGGTAATTTCAACATGCTGCACTTTTAGAAATTAGGACGGTTCACCTTGATGAACCGAGAGGTAAATATTCTTTTAACTGTCATTGATTGACATGATGATAAAGTTTAAGAGTGTCTCGATAAAATTAGTGACTTAAATCGAAGTTTTAACAACAGCCTTACATATGTAAATAAAAGTTGTTTTGTTGTAGTATTTTTAAAAGACATATAACTTTTAACTTCATAGATTAATATAATTATTAATAAAAGTAAGGATTAATTCTATTTAATAAGCTATTAGTCATTTGTTTGCAATGCATTAACTTGGATGTTGTTGTTAAAATTTTATTTATTAGTATAAAGTTTGAGTTATTTAGTTCAAAGTTCTAAAATATTTTGTAAAAATGAGATAGCTTTTTTCTCTTTTTTTAAAGATGATTTTTTAAAATGTATTTCATAACCTTCATTATTATTTCAAGTGAAGTTGAACTCATGTAGTTTACTATTAAAATTTTTGAGGCAAAAGCAATTACTAGCCTTACCCTTAAGTCACCCTTGATAAAGTTAAATATAAACTCTACACGGAAAAAGGTGGGGGGAGGGGGACGTTAGTTCTAGTGTTTTCATTGAATTAGTTCTACTTTTTCCATTCTCGTATCTCCAATTCCATGAATCCTCTTTTTCATGTACCAAGACAAATAGCATACCGGCTAACCTTTGTAATAGGCAGTACAGAGTTAGGGATGACAAATGGACGGGTTGGGCTGAAGTTGAGCCGATCAAGATGGGCTGAATAAA
>NC_061118.1:144986339-144991924 GCF_002878395.1 Capsicum annuum
TGATTAATTATCTTATCATTTGTCATTTGTGTGTTTTTTTTGGGGGGAGGGGGGGGGGGGAAATGACAGAAACTTGCACTTCAAATTAAACTATTTCCTTGAAAATGATCATAGAATTTAAATTTCACTTTCTAATCATTTTAATTTACTAATTGGTTTTATACCGTTTTTACACAACTTTTATACAGGTTTTATACAAATCTTATACATAAATATTCTATACGGAAATTATACAGTTTTGATACATAATTTATATAATAACTGTACATCTGCACTTCAAATTAAACTATTTTCTTGAAAATGGCCATGGAATTTAAATTCAACTTTCTAGCCATTTTAATTTACTGACTGTTCTTTATCGTTTTCACACAACTTTTATACAAGTTTTATACAAATCTTATACATAAAAATTCTATACGAAAATTATACAGTTTTGATACATAATTTATATAATAACTGTACTTTTTTACACGTTTTATACAATAATTGTATAATTTGTATACACTTTCTATATATTGTATATATACATATTTGATAGAATTATACAATTTCTATACATATATCTTATATAGATTCATATTCTAGTTAATAATTATATCGTTTTTATATAATTTAATTATTATTTCTAAAGAATAAAAAAAAGCAGAATATTTGATCAATTTAAAAATTTATAGTAAAAAAAATTAAAATATTTTTAAAGGGCCGAATTGCCCAAGTTGAATATTGTATTAGTATTGTATATAGATTGTATCAGTATCATATATGGACTGTATATAGACTACGTGGATCAAAATGATCCAAATTGAAAAAGATTAAGAAATGGTCATAAAATGACAATTGTTTAGCCGACTGAATATTATTTATCCAAATGTCAAATTTGGGCTATTATTTTTTAAAAAGGTCCTAGAGTGTCCTTTTTTTTTTTTTTAATTGTTTTACTTGGAGGAGCTGGACCAGGACACTTTTGGGCCTGGTCAGTGTACTTTTTATTACTTTTATAATATAGGCTATGTGCCCAATTTTAATTAAAAAAAAGAAATGCGTTTGACAATGAGAATTTCAAATACAATTTGGATTTGTATTTGGAAAAGTAAAAACAAGTAAAACTTATTTTCACTTTTTTAACTCTTACTTTTCTCACAAAATTTCAAAAATATCTCTAATTTATATTTATAGTTAAACACAATTCCAACTGCCTTAGTATTTAGGACTTCTGCAATGTCCATATTTAATAATTAATAATAGTTTTGAAAGCTTATTAACTGATGTGAGAAACACATGCAAAGTAGGTATACTAAACTAGTTTTAAAATAAATGTGAAGGACAATGTCGCCATTATTTTTTAAAAAATAATTTTAGAAAAGTGACAATATCTGTCTCATTTTAAATTTAATTTTAATTTATTTTACGAAAATCGAAGGACAATCTCTCCGTGTCCGTTGCTTTTTTCACGGATTATAATGCCAAATTAAAAAAAAAATTATAATTATTTTTTATAAAAACGACAGGCATGATCGTTTTTGATAAAAATAGATAAAAATTGATTTTATTAAAATTACACTGTAGGGGTGTGCAAAATTGAATAGATAAAAATACTATTGACTTATTTTTGTTGAGTTAACAATTTTTTTTATGGTTTATAAAAAATATTATCGGATTGTTAGTTCGGTTCCGATTTTTTCTTATTGGATTGTTGGGTAAACCTATCCCAATATGAATATACTAAATCACTACTTTGTACGGACTAACAAACTTATTGAATTACTTTCCGAAACTAATATCCATTTCAAACTTGAAAATTCTAGAAAATTAAACACACCGGAACTAATATTCATTTCAAACTTGAAAATTCTAGTAAATTAAACACACCATGAAGGACTTTGGCTGCAACAAATATTCCATCTATTTGGACTTTGGCTGCAACAAATATTCAATCTATTTTCATGTTAGTTGCTATTATATCTATCTTAAGAATATTTTCGTAAAACAAAAATCAAACTATTAAGTACTAAAAATCGATAAAAAATATTTTATTAATTTGATTTTTGATTTAGCATTCTTAAAGTTCAAAAACCAATAATAAGTCAAACAAAATTGAACCAACCGATGAATGCTCCTACGACACTGTCTGTCATTTTTGAACATTTTAAATTTATTAATAAATTAATATGTTTGATATTTTAAAAAATTAATATATATATATATATATACATATATATATAAAGAGTTGTAGTTTTTAGTCAAACTTTTAGTTTAGGGCAACACGTTTCCACTGCTCTTTCTCTTTTCCTCTCCTTCCCTTTCTTTCTATCTCCATCTTTTTCTCCATTAAATCGATCCATATTTTAGTTCTCATTGATTATGTTATTGGAGAACGTATCTATATTTTAGTTCTCAGACTATGTACTTGGAAATTAAATCGTATGTCTGATCCATATTTTAATACTCCCTCCGTTCTATTTTATGTGTCACCATTTGATCGGACACCATGTTTAAGAAATAAGAAAAGACTTGGTAAAGTTTATCAAATTATCCTTTATCAAAAAATATGGCAATATCTTTTTTTTAATTAAGTGGGATCAATAAGAATAAAAGGGTAATTATGCCTTTAAAAAGTTGTCAAATAAGGAAAGACGATACTTATTTTGGAACAGATTAAAAAGAAAATGATGACACATAATTTGAGACGGAGAGAGTATGATTTAGATCCTGACAGCTGCTGACAGTTGCTACATTTTATAATACTCAGTCTTCCACCCGAGACATCTCAATAAAATTAGTAGGCTAAAATCAAATTATAAACTAAGGTTTTGAAACTATATATATACATAATAAATAAAATTAATATTTCTTTTTAATGTCTTTTCATATTTATTGTTTTAGTGTAGTATTATATTTCACATAGTAATATTGTTATTTATAATAGTAAGTATTGATTCAAGTTAATAAGAAGTTAACCATGTGTGTTTAATATGTTACTTTGCATGTTATTGTAAACATATAATTTATTATTATAAAGATTTAAGTAGTTTAATTCGAAGCTTCAAAATATTTCTATTGAATGATGGTATTTTTATACAATATTCAATGATGGTATTTTTATACAACATTCAATATTGTCAAAAAGAAAATAAAATTATAAAATTAATAATTAAAATGTTTTGAGGCCTTGAGATTTTGGATAAGGATGTGCATTGGTTTGTTCGGTTCGATTTTATGTGTTATTGGTTCGTTTTATCGATTTTCAATTTTTAAATATGTAAAACTAATAACCAACCAATAAGATATTTTCTTATCGATTTTCGGTTTATCAGTTTTTGGTTATTAATGGTTTGATTTTCGATTTAACCAATAAAAAAAACACTCATAAAATAGAAATAGTAACAACTAACACAAAAAATAAAATCTTGGTTACTGCCAAAATCCTACGCAGTGCATTTTAGTTTACAAAAATCTTCAAACTTCAATTGAATGTTAGTTCGAAAAAAACTTGAATCCTAATTGTTGTAAGCTACTAAATGCTTCAAGCTTTTCAATACGATAATACTACTATATATATCCTTATTAAGTAATCGGTTTAAGCTAAAATCGAAACCGAATCGTTTATCCAATAAAAAATTGTTAATCAAATAGCCCAATACCAATAACCCAATAACATTTTTATCAGTTCAATTTATCAATCAATTTAATTTTTGCACACCCCTAATTTTGGAGGCCTAAAACAAGACTTTATATTAGTAGCCTCACATTTGAGTCACCTCTCTTTTCACGCAGCCCATAAGTCTACCTTTCTGGTCAAACACCTCCTTCCTTATGGCTTGTGAATGCTCTGTTTCCTTCCCCACCGTTCGCTATGCTCTTTTTCCATCTGCCTTCTTTTTCTTCAACTACGTAATGAAGTAACGATTGTTGGTGTTGTCACATACACTCAAAAATATGTCAAGGCTCCTTGTCCTCGTAAAGGAAATGGGAAGAAATTTGATGATGATGAACGGCCATTGTGGTTAATGAAGCTTATAAGTAGAGATTGAAAAGAATATATAATATTACTCATTAGGAACCCTAAAACCCTAGACCTAGCGATCGTGTGGAAAATTGAACAACTTTAGGGTGTGTTTGGTACGATGGAAAATATTTTTCATGGAAGATGTTTACCTGGAAAATAAATTGATTTTCTACTTATTTTCTTGTGATTGGTGAGTGAAAAATATTTTATAGTCTTTGATTGGTGAGTGAAAAATAAATTGATGTTTACCTGTGATTGTATGACCAGGTATGCAGTGGTGAGTGGGGGAAACAAAGGGATAGGATATGAAACATGCAGACAATTAGCAAGCAAAGGTGTAGTGGTTGTGTTGACATCAAGAGATGAAAAGAAAGGCATTCAAGCTATTGAAAGGCTCAAAGAGGAGTCAAACTTTACTGATGAACACATTTTGTTTCATCAACTTGATATTATGGATCCAGCTAGTATTTCTTCTCTTGTGAACTTCATCAAAACCAAATTTGGAAGGCTTGATATTTTGGTAAGTACTGTTTATCACTCCATCCAATCTGTTCCTTTTTCGCTTGAAGATTTCGGCAGAACTCAATAACATGAATAAATTTATATTTTTCATTTATGTTGAATAATTTCACATACATAAATAATCCAGAAATTTAAAGTAATAAGAATAAATTAAAATCCGTAACTTCAATTATGAAAATGACAGTTTTTTTTTTAAACACAGTATATAATTGTCAATTCGATCGATCCCTTATATTAGTCTCTTTGTTTTCTTTTAAACAACTCAGTAATTATAATTTTACTGATGATATATTAATAATCATAACATTAAAATACAGATTTAAACTGAGATAGTACATAGAGGAGTACTTATATCTCTCTATATAAAAACAAAACTAAAACAAGACAAGATGTCAAGGGTCAACATATTAAAATAGTCACGTGGTAGTTTTTAGGATAAAATTAAAAAATATTTTAAAGCAAATTTAAAAATATTATAATAAAAATTTTGAATTGAAAGATTAAGTATTTGAATTTGAAATATATTATCTTAATAACTTGAAGAGTTCTAACAGACTATTACTATTTTAAATTTATCTTTTTTTATAATTTAAATATTATTTATATATATATATATATATATTGTTGGGTTCATAGTAGATGAAAGAAGTGTGAATGAAAAAATTCTATACTATCTTATTATTTTAGATACAATTTCTCATATTGTTTGGAGAAATAAGAAATTGCGAATTAATTTTTTGCAGGTTAACAACGCAGGAATTTCTGGAGTTATGGTAGAAGGAGATGTACTAAAAGAGATAATAGAAAGACATATCTCAATCACTTTTACTGAAAATGAAAATGGAGTAAGATATATAACCAATTCTTGTATGTTGTCAATAAAAAGAAATATGGAGACGATCTCTTTGTCAATAATTTAATTTCTACATATATGCATTTCAAAGAATTAAATACAATAGCAACAATTTTTATTACTATTAAATAATTATGCAGGAAGAGGGAGGTAGGACGAAATCATATCCTGGCATTGTTACAAATTATGAGTTGACAAAACAAT
>NC_061118.1:144994924-145030053 GCF_002878395.1 Capsicum annuum
CCCCCCAAAAAAAACACACAAATGACAAATGATAAGATAATTAATCAAAGAAAAGT
This sequence comes from Capsicum annuum, assembly GCF_002878395.1. Lineage (NCBI taxonomy): Eukaryota > Viridiplantae > Streptophyta > Magnoliopsida > Solanales > Solanaceae > Capsicum > Capsicum annuum. The sequence goes on from NC_061118.1 coordinate 144,994,981, forward strand.
CCAAAATGGAAAATGGCTGAAGCATCTGAATGGTCACTGCATGAACTCCGGTCACCTTGACGACGATGGCAGCGAACTTGAGGTCGATTGCAAGGACCAAGGTAACCCTTTTATGACTTTTTAATTGTATATCTTTCCGTTGTCTATTGGATGGGTTGTATCTCAAATAAGATTTATACCACCATTGGAGATGTAGACCAAAGGACGATATCACCAATTCTGCTAACAATTTTGGTGCTTCAGAGACAGTAGGGAAAATTTACCAGTCAAATCAACCACTTCTGGAGTATCTGTGTACAATGTATATCACTCACTCTTTCAAGGCCAGGTACAACACTGAAACTTATTCGAAATTTTCAATATCCATATCTATTCTTCAATGGGTTGAACCCCAAAAGGGATTGATACCACCATTAAAAACGTAAATACTCAACTGAAACCTTTTCGAAAGGTTGTGTTTAACTAAACTTATATCTGAAAATGGACAAGCTTGGTTTAAGTGACCAATTGTTTGAATAATTAAGTCCTGGTTTAGTACCTCATGAACACCTCAAATGCTCTCACCAGGTGTAGGTACTGTCAACCATATGAAATTACTTCAGACTTAATTTAATATCAAATAGATAAATCACTAAATACGTCACGTGTAAATCAGTTAATTATACTGTAGGATTGCTCTTTAGTAACTCCTTAATTGAGATTTGTAACTCTTAATTTCACTTGAACGGTGAGGTAACCTGTCTGATTCTGACGATAGGAGTGTTACATCTATCAAGATTAATAATTCTCTTCCCAGCACTTGGAACTTCATGAAATGAATTGAATTCAAATGAACTTGCAAAACTAAAAACTAGGTTAGCAAAAAAATCAGCAAAAGTATTTTCCTCCCTTAGGGAGTGTTGTGCTTTTACTGTAATAACACTTGTGATCCTTCTAATAGTATTGACCTCCATTGAAACACTCCAATGAATTTCCCACACACCTTAATGATGTTAACCATGGCCAAAGAGTCAGTTTCCAAAATTATGTTAGAAAGATGCTTATCTCGACGGTATTGAAGACCTTCTCTTATAGCTCTAGCTTCAGCCACCAGATTAGTAGTATCAGCAATTTGAAAACCCTTAGCTCCTATTAGAATCCCTTCACAATTTCTTAAGCAAAAAGCTGCAGCACTTGGACCTGGATTTCCTCTAGATGTACCATCAGTATAACATTCTAACCAACCACTAGGGGGAGGTCTCCATCTAACCACTTTGCTGTCAAAAATGGGTCTGAAATTTTCCGGAAATGCCACCGTTTGAGGCCAAGTATTAGGACAAGTTGTGTAAGGAACTTTGTCGTAATAAAGTTATGGATGGTAGCATTAATATCCCATATAACCTTATTTCTGAAATAAGAACCTCCATGAAGGACTGTATTTCTCCTCTTCCAAAGAAACCAGATAATAATACTAGGAATTGCTTGATAAACCGATTTCAATCTGAGATTACCTTGAGTATCCCACCATTTCTTCATTGTTTGCTTAACCTGGACCCAAGGACCTAATAAACCAGCAGCCCTAGCATAGTACTCCCGAATAAAGACTGCCACTTCACCTGTTGAAAAAAGATGTTTAATTGTTTCTCTTACAGGAACTGTACAACATTGACACAGGAGGTTTTAAAAGTTAATTTTTCTATAAAGATTTATTTTCCAATATCGTGCCTTTTATCATTATTTTCATTGGTCTTCAACGTTCCTTACACAATCAATATTAATGCACCTAATAAGCAAATAGTACTAATGTTATCAGCGTATATTTTTGACAGTTGAAAACAAAAGATTTTCCAAGTGTAAGTTAAACATCAAGAAGCGTTGGGATCAAAAGAGGAAAAAAGGCATATATGGATTCAAAATTGGCTGCTAAAGGTGTTACCTTTGATCCTAATTTCATTGTTAATGACGATGATTTTGATGATTTTTTCTAATTTCATAGCCATTCTTCTTTCTCTTCTTTCTCCAATCAGAAATTTCTTCTAGTTTTAAAATTTTCTATTAAGAACTCAACAAAACTCATCTTTTTTTTTCTTCTAATTCTTAATTTTTTTCTATTTACGTTATCTAAATTGAATTGAGTTTGTGAATTATGTGGGTGGATGAAAAATGAGATAGAGGAATGAAAGAAGAAAAAATATGCAAAATCTGGAGGTTGATCGGGATGGAAGAAAAGGGCTATTGTGTTGAAGCTAAAGTAATAGTGGATAGGTATGTGACGAAGAAATTTGAAGGAAATGGATTGTTTTTGAAAAAAAATGTGTTTTATGATTCGAGGTTGCATAGGATTGATTATCTATGGAGATTTCAGAGAAATGAAGGTTTGTATATGATGTGTATAAAAACTGTATAAAATTTGTATATTTAAGGTTTGTATATGATGTGTATAAAAACTTTATATTTAAGGTTTGTATATGATGTGTATAAAAATTGTATAAAAAATATACATTTAAGGTTTGTATATGATGTGTATAAAAACTGTATTATATAGAATATATTTTCTATCTATGATCTGTATAGAATTTGTATCATTGTTGTATAGAATATGTATATCTATTGGATGTATATAAACTGCATAAATATTGTATAGAGTTTGTATCTAAATTATTATTTTACCTAAGTAGTGTATAAAATGTGTATAGAAACTATACAATTATTGTTAAAATGTGTATATAAGTTGTATCATTATTTGTATAGAATATGTATTTATGTATTTGAAAAAAAAGTCTTTTATACAATAATAATCCAATTTTTATGATTAATTTTTGTTTTGATAGAATTTTGAAAAAATAAATCAATTGTTCTTTGAAATAAAAGAGGAAAAAAAAAAGTAAATTAGTGACAAAAAGCTTTTTTTCTTTTAAAAACAGAGTTGCGAAAAAGAAAAAAAAAAAGATGAAAAAGACTAGTGATTTTTGTTTTAAAAGATAATTCAATAAAAAAGTTTTTTTTTTTTTTTAAAAAAAAAGAAGAAACAAAAGGAATAGCCGAAAAGGTAAAAGACTTGTTGTCAGGCCAAAAAAATTAAAAAGGCTAAAAAGAGAAATTTCAAATTCAGTGGCTAATTCGGTGGCATTATTTTACACAAAGTGATGTCCTTCTCCCTTTATTTTTTACATCTTTGCGTATCTTTTTCCTTTCTCTAATTTTCAGCTCTCCTTAATCTAGTAATAGCATTTGTGGTATGAATCTGTTGAATGGTGTACTTAAAGAGGAATAGAATAACTCGCCGTCGCACTAACAATTAAGAATGATCTCAAAAGCTAAGATCATATTGATACTAAAACACAAAAAATACATTCAAAACAATTAGGTTGATAATAACTGTACTACTTGTAACAAAGTACTATAGCAAAACAGACTATGTTAAAGTATATAGAATATTACAATCTGAAAATTGCGATGAAAGAAAACTCAATATGATAGATTTTTTAGAATATAATTCCCCTCAATTGATATGTTCAAGAATCGAGCAATCCATGACGAAAGATGTCTGGTTAATAAGACCAGCAATGAATCATTGTTTAGTAGGAGAATGAAAAATAAATAAATGTTCTTTCAAAATATATCCATAACTGATATTATGTATGGAATACATCAATCGAAAATTAAAATATGAGCTATATAAGTTATTGGCCAAATACATCGACAAATACCTCAACTTGACACGCACTTTCATTTTGACATTTGGCACAAAATACACTTAAATTTGGCATGAACTTTTACTTTGACACCTAAACTAGATGGTGTTCGTTTTTGACACCTCAACTAGTATTCAAGTGTGTCATTTTGACACTTTTTGCATCTACTGTTGTAAACCCTCATGCGCGGGGCTACAATCGATTCTTACGTGAATTAATTGGCCAATTAAATTATGTAAACTCATTTTAATTATCCACCTCATTAATATATACACAATTAAATTTTAAAAAAATAAAGGTAAAAGCACATGACAAACTAACAATCAATTGCTGACAGTGATATTTTTTCCAAATAATCTAATCTATCTATATATAAAAACAGAAACAAAAAGGACAGGTGTCCTCAGAAGAAAAATCCTCATTAATTTTTTAAAAAAATTAAATAAAAATTACAAATTTAAATATAGCTTAAATGTCTTCATTATTTTTATTTAAAAATTTAAATTCAAATTACAGCTATGAAAATTAAATCTGACTAATTGTCAACCACAATGTCACGATAATATATACAAGTTTCCCACAACATTCCCACTACACAACTGTCATCAATATTTTTCTTTTAATAAAAATTAAACTTAAAATTACAACTTTTAAATACATTAAAACTGCCACAAATTACCAATAATACATTTTAATCATTTGAAAAAGAAGTTTCCAGAACACTCCTACTACTTAAAAATCAACATTTATTATTTTTGAAAATTAAAAATAATAAAAAAATTAACTTTAAAAAACATATCTTAGTAACTGTTAAACAAATCAACATTTATTATTTTTAAAAATAATAAAAAATTATATTTAAAAAACATATCTGAGTAACTGTTAAACAAATCAACATTTATTATTTTTGAAAATAATAAAAATCTGTCTTTAAAAAACAAATCTGAGTAACTGTTAAACACAATTTCATGATAGTTTCCCACAACACTCCCATTACTTTAAAACAGTTTTTCATTTACGCCTCTTTTTAATATATCTCAACTTTCTGTGCATTGATTTTATTCTTCTTACAGGAAAAAATTAACAAATACAGAAATGACTCTACATTTTCATAATATTTCCCAAATTACAAGCAACTCAATGCAATGGAATGATTTAAAAGTAAGAGTTGTTCGACCGTGGCAAGTGCCGGATAAATTCAAACCTGAAATACCCTAATCAATGAATATGATTTTACAAGATGCAAAGGTTTGTATTGTTTTCTTTTCCTTTTAAGTTTACTGTTTTCATTGATTTTTTAACGTTTTGAATTAATTTAATCATAATAATTTTCATTGTTAATTTAGGGTGATCGTATACATGCGTCGATTGGCAAGCACGATATAAAATTTTTTTGAAACAAGATACAAGAACTCGAGTTATATCGCATGAACTACTTTGTAGTTACATCAAATTCAAAAAAATTTAAGACTACTACACACAAACACAGGTTGATTTTTATCAAAATGACTTTTGTTGAGAAAATTGTTGATCCGCCATTTGATATGGATATATTTAATTTACGTCCATTTGACCAACTGACAATTCAACATAATATTAATGACACAGAACTTTTTGGTAATTACTCTTTCAACTCACTTAACAATTTATTAAGAATATGTTTTTTCAGGTTTACTAACTATTATATTTATAGATGTCGTTGGACAGGTTGTCACATATGAATCAGTTCAGACCTGCCATCAAGAAAACAACAATAGTGTCTTTATAAATATTGTATTGAAAGATGAAAAATAAGTTCTTTTTCATTTCACAGTACAAATTGCAAAAAAAAGAAAACATTCGAAAATAAAACATCATTTACGCACTAATTGCATAATATATTGTACAGGAGGAATAGGCTTTCAACAACTTTATGGGGGAACTTGTGGATCAAATTCAACCTCATTTGATTGCACCTACCGATGAACCTTTGATTGTGGTTCTTCAATTAATGAAGGCTCAAAAATTTAGAGGTATAACTAATTAAAACTGTACTGAAAATTATATTTATCAAAAAGAACTATTATTATTCAAATTATAAAATATTATTTCTACAGATGTTTATTCTGTTCGTAGTTGTTGGTATCAAATTAAGTTATGGATAAATCCATCTCTACCACAATCTATTGCGTTTAAATCCAGGTTTGTCACCACCTATTTTAAAAAACATTGATCAATTAAATTTCTTATATATTATATAAATTAAATTATAATATTTTTTACTCAGATTAAATGCAGCATGCGATTCTAACTATGAACGACTTAGTCAGACAGGTTCTCAATATAGTTATTCTGTCACTGATGAGTTATCCAAAGGAATTGTACCTTTTAAATATATCAGTGATCTAAGCCAATGCATTGAAGTGAGTTGAATAAATTTTTAAGTTCATACCGACTTTACACGATTTATTAGAATAATTATTAACAAAACTGTTTTTCATAAATTGGAAGCTACCTATTGGATTGCTGCAAAATTTGTATGTTTGGATCTTGAACATGGATGGTTATATTTGGCTTGCAACAAGTGTCTCATAAAGGTTGAATCTGATGAAAACTCATATTTTTGCTCAAAATGTAATGCAGAAGCACAAGTTGTTCACAGTTTCTTACAATCCTATATCAAATTATTTATCTAACAAATAAAATCTTTTATAAAGATAAAAAACTGAATTACAGGTATATGCTACAAGTTCATGTAATGAATGGAACTGGTCTTATAAGTTTACTGCTTTGGAACCGCGAGGTTGTGCAACTTATAGGAAAATCAGCAAAAGAATCAAAGGAAGGATTAATTTCCGATGATGAATGTTCATATCCAAGTGAGTTGGATGATATTATTGAGAGAAAGCTCATGTTTAAGGAATCAAATATAACAAAACATGATGAAGTCTACAAAGTTGTTAAGTTTGTTGATGATGATGTTCTTTTCAAGGAATACAGTCATCCTTCACTAATATACACTGTAAGTGTTACTAATAAAAAAATCTTATACAGTTGACATAATTTATACAGAAATCATAAAACAAACTTTATTGATGACTTTATTGTATGTATTAGGATCCCTTTTTGAAGGTGCACAAAACTATGGAGGAGATGAGCTTTTCGAGGTAATTATAAGTTACATTTATGAGTCTATCATCCTAATTCTTTTATACAAATATTATAAATTTGAGTTGAAACAATTACATACCTTTTATAATGAATTTGTGTAACTTCATCATATAATTGCATCCTGTTAATTATGTCCTCTGCAATATTAACATTTAAACAATTTAATAAAATCATAATTACTAAAATTGTTGTTTTATCTTTAACATAATATATTAGAAAGAAATTTAAGAAAATTTTTTTGTTAAATGTATACTCATATTATTATTCTTAAAATTTTACTTTACACAACTTTACACTGTGCAATTTTTACAGACTTTCATCAAGAACAATCTCTCGGGTTGTGGATCATCCCTCACAGAAGTCAGTGTCAGTGTTGATATGACAGAAAAACAAACTTTCAAGAGAAGTAAATCTATGGGGAAATTACCTATGCAGGAATTTGATGATAAGTGTAATGACAAACAAGTCAACAGCAAGCTTCGCAAAGTGAATAAAAAGGAAAAAAAAAATATGATGTGGGAACTACATGGTCGACTATATTAACTTTTCTTCAAGTTTAGTTTCAGTTTATTTTTTTCATACTATAACGTAGGTTTTATGTACTGTTTACAATCAGTTATGAACAACTATATTAGATGTTTGAACAAAGTAATGAAAAGTATGTTTTTATATATAGATAGATGGTGTATGTATTCACAATAAAAATGAGAGTGAGATTGATAAATAATATGAAAAATTTGAAAAATGCGGTACTATCTGTTTAAGTATAAGATAATACATGTACCTGCAAATTACAAATAAGCTCCTTGCATTAAATATCATGAAGACTTGGCCACAGTTCCTTAAATAGGACAACTGTTTGTGCTTGTGCTGCATATTTCTAGCCATCCATTTACGTTGACTGTTTCAGTTTGAAAAAGTATAATTACATACCATTACTTGCCTCCTCTGGTATCTGTTCATATGCAAGCAAATAAAACTTAAAAAGATTAGAATTATGAAATAACAAGGACAAAGGAGAGCAACACTAATAGACAATTATAGGCTTTAAGCTTCCCACGAGTGAAATCTCACTGCGAACACTGCTAAAATTATAATGTCATGATGTGGATATCAAATGATGGTATGATCAATTTGGTCATGTATTACTAAGGAACTAACCCATTTAGTTCCGTTCTAAAATAGTATTATTAATGACTTTGTTCTATAACTAGGCCACCTTGCATGCACCTCTATTAATTTCATAGGATATCTGCTATCTCCCACCAAATACGGAGACCATTTAACTCTATCCACCAAGGTGCTCGTGATGAATATGTACTTCCATAATAATGATAACTTCTCTACAAAAATTGAACATAAATATTTTAACTATTGAAACTATTAAAGCTTTGGTTAGTATTTGAAATGTTATAGTTGCAAAAAGTGCTTCAAATATTAAAAAAATATGGTACTATATGTTAAGTATAAGATAAAACACCCACCTGCGGATTACAAATAACAAATAAGCTCCTTGCATTGAATATCATGAACACTTCGAGACAGTTCCTTAAATAGAACAACTGTTTGTGATGCTGCTGCAAATTCTAGCCATCCATTTACGCTGACTGTTCCAGTTTGAAAAAATATAATTACACACCATTACGTAGGATAATATAGTGCAAATCCAATATATACACAAATAAAAATGCAGACAATGTGACACGTTTGCATTTTTAGGGGAAGGTGCTATAGGTGCAAGGTCAACAAGCTAAGTGTCTCATTTAATTCAACCAACTCACATACCTTGATAAGCTCTCTACCAGGAGCCATTTCTCTATTTGATATAATTGTAGAATCTACTGCATAAATAATCAAGACTTGCCCAATATAATGAGGCAAATTACATCTCATTCATCAAGGATTAGATGTATCCATAGCCTTTTCGTAGTTACCAAAATTCCTGAACAAGTTAATTATGAAATACAAGATGCCTAATATAGCCATTGAAAAAATGAGTAACATTTGTGAGAGATAAGACAGTTGTTGACTGAAGTATCATAGTCCATAAATCAGAAAGTCATCTATCCCAGTGTGGAAACGAAAAGTCTAAAACCTTTTGACTCTAATCACAAATGGCAGCAGTGTAAAACATAGTAGTATGTTTATCCCATCAGTTTTTCTTCTATACTATTTTTAAATCAACGCGTAAAATTTCATCAGCGTGGAGCCTGCAGTACAAAAAAATAGGCCATCCATTCCCAAAAACATAGATTGGATAACATCTTTACAAAAGGTACTCCTTGCATTGAAACAATTTATTTTTTATATTCAAAGAAACATTCTTCATTTAGAAAATATAAAAAATAAGTGAAAACACTACCTAACAAGCTTGCAAAAGCCAAAGATGGCAGCCGCTGAGAATGAGCTGGTATACATTTGCTATATCAGGATGAATAATCGTAAAAAAGGAAGGGCAATTCCTATCATCAGTTGGCACTCCAGCTGAATTGAATCATAAAAATAATTACATCAGCATGCTAAAGAGAAAATAAGTCGATTTAATTACAATCTGAAACTAACTGAAGTCATTTCTTACCGCCATCAACAACATCTTCTCCTTGTTCAATAGCCTGTTAAACTGGTACTAAATATGAATCATGAATCTTCCTCAAACTAAATTGAAGAAAATATGAAGTAGAATAAACTACGTATCAAAAAACTCATAACAACGCATTTAGCTAAAGCAAAGAATTTTGAAAAGCATTCACGAGCCTCAAACTGAATTTGGATAAATATAGACTAAGAAAACACTACACGAATTGAGGAAGCTGTAGTAAATAGTTTAGCCAAAAAAACTACTAACTAAACTTTTTGATATTTGCATCCCCGCAGCAGTAGCTGATCAAAAATCACAGAAAAAAGTGTACTTTGCAGCAATGCACATAGCAAACAACTTTTAAAAATAAAAAGAAAAAGAACCGTTTCTCTCCTTTGCAGATCTGCTTCCCAGGTTGCTAACTATTTTTGCTTTTGATTAGGCCCCTAAAACATAATTCAGAAGAACAGATTCAGAACACAAAATGCTTTTTAATAAACTGCAGCAACAACATTCACATACATTAAATACGACATCAGATATTAAAGTGAAATTTATGAAGTCTTGGAGATGCAGATATCTGTCCACATACATTTATGTCTGTTTAAAACTCAATAAATATAGAAAATTTATTTCGATCGTTACAGTTAATTGATAAGCTATATCAGTCATCATTCTTTCGGAAAACACATTTAATGAAGCTTTAGAGGCACTCATTGCGAAAATTATAAAACTATTTATAATAAATCACTTAACAAACAAAATTCATTTAAAACCGTAAGGATGATTTTAATGCTTTTGAGTAATCCCATTACACATGTGTTGTTGTTGTGCCCAGTTCAACAAGCCCTAATTAAATTGGCAAGTCAACAACCAGACTCAAATCGATACAACAACAAAGTTGTAGAAATAATAAAAAAGACTGATTATTAAATATCAAGATTCAGTAGATGAAAAAATTAAACAAGATGACAGGCTGTTGAATTTGCTTGCTAACTGAACCAGAGCTCGGTGTGACAGCTCATTGCAAATTTTGCTGCACATTGATGACGCAATTCACTTATTGAATATGCGCTTCGTAGAAATTAATTAAAAAAAATAAACATAACATATGCACACAAATTCAGATAAATCAAGTAGAATCTTGCAAGGGATAATACAAAACTTACTTCAGTTTCGATGAAATATACTGTATGTCTTTGTGTCTGAAAACATTAGGACCTGTATGTCATTAAATAAAACTTGATGTAACTGTTGATAAATTAAAAGAATAGTTAAATAATTAAAAAATTAAAATTTGAATATACTCAACTGCATTCAACTGCTATTATTTTTCAGTATTACATATCCTTCTTAAAAAATACAGCAAAAAACTCACTTTATCATGGAAGATCAAAAGAAACTTGCAAGAAAAAACAGAATATGCTTAAGGAAGAATAAAAAATGAGGAAAATATTCTTCAGATAACAATGGCATGAACTTTATTCCTTTGTATTTTTTCATACATTTTACATTGCTTCTTCAAAACTTCTCTGATACGTATATTCTTTTACCGTACTATTAGATACTTTCTCAATTTTGAAAAAAATATAAAGTTTAATATACATAATATTTGAATGTAAAGACACATTTATGTTTTCATGTTTTCAAAGTATTTATACTTCATACATAAATCAACAGAAATGTAAAGGCGTATTTATTCATAAAAATTACAGATTTAATACATTTACATGAAAATATATGTATCAAACACTTTGCTTCATAACGACATTATATAGGATTGATATGTCAACTACAACATTCAATGTTAATTTGTATATGACAGATTTCGTGACCAATTTATCTTCAACTACAAAGCATTCTAAGGGTAAAGGATTGTTGGTGGATGAGAATACTTATTCAACTTATTTAAATAGGTAATATGGTGATATATCAGGTATTTCATTAAAAGAACACAATAATAAGTCAATCTTTTACATATAACATCATCATTTAATTCGAATATTCATGTATGAAGGTCATTTGCTCTCAAACCAACAAACTCATGATGAATATGTAGATGAAGATATGTTTGAAGGTATATAGAATGGTACCCAACAGCAATTCATATCGTTATACTGTATTAATTAATTTAATACAATAGATTATATATTTATTATTTTATTTTCATTATTTGTAGTGGATGTAAACGAAGATTGGACAACTAACAATGAAGGTCAGTATATTTCTTATTATATTTACATATATAAGGCTAGAATATTGCTTATGATTACTGAATTTATATTTATTAAATTACGGCAATATTAGATTATTGGGACATAGGAGATCCTACTTGTGAATGTGAATACTGCGGAGCTTACTTCTAGTACGAAGAAAGAATTGAGAAGAAGTATAAAAATAAAAGCCAGTATTTACTTTGTGTTGTGGTAATGGAAAGATTAAACTGTCAAATTCAAAAGAACCTCCTTCTGCGCTAAAGGAATTATTGCTTGGATCAGGTACATATATTCATTTATAATTTAAATACAGCAACATCATAACATATTCATGTATTAATTTTAACAAACTCAAATTTTATGCAGGAAAAAACAGCAACTATTTCAAAGAGAATATTTGAACTTATAATTCCTTGTTTACTTTTACATCAATGGGAGGAAAAGTCGATACATCTATCAACCAAACAAAAGTACCAAGAACATTCAAATTCTCTGGGAAGAATTATCATAAAATAGGAAGCTTATTGCTTATTGAGGGATTTGTTCCAAAATTTGCACAATTATATATTTATGATACGAAAAATGAGGTGAACAATAGAATACATGCTATCAGGTAAGTTATTGCTTAGTAAAATATTTAACTATATTTTAAAAATAATCACAATTTTACTGTACTTTGATAAAAAAAATTTTCCCAATCATGATGAAAGCAACAAAAAATACATTCTGAAATCGTCAATGATGTGAAGAAAATTCTAGATGAACACAATGCACTAGCTAAGTCTTTTAGAATGGTTAGAGATAGATTTCAAGAAAATCAAAATTCAAATTTGCGTCTTAGATTGATAGGCAAAAGGGGCTTTGATGGAAGAAGATACAACTTGCCATCAGTTTCAAAAGTAGTTGCATTGGTTGTTGGTGATTTTGAACCAACAAGGTTTGACAGAGATATCATTATTGAAACTCAATCTGGACAACTTCAAAGGATAAATGAATTGAATGCATCATATTTGGGTTTGCATTATCCACTACTTTTACCATATGGTAAAGATGGATACAGAGAAGATATTTCTTCAAATGTTTGTGAAGAATCAACACGCGGAAGAAAATGTATCAGCTATCGCGAATACTTCTCATACAAAATTCAAGAAAGGAAGCATGAAGTTCCCATAATTGTATCATCTAAAAGATTATTTCAGCAATTCTTGGTTGATGGATTTACAATGATGAAATCTTTTAGATTGAATTATATTAGGCTTAATCAAAAAAAGTTGAGATTTCACTTTTATAAAGGGTTAGAAGAAGTTGTTTTAACAAAAGACACTGAACCATCTTCTCAAGGACAAAGAGTTATATTGTCTTCCTCATTCACTGGAGGAACACGTTACATGTTGCAAAATTATCAGGATGCTATGGCAATTTGTAAATGGGCTGGATACCCTGATCTCTTCATCTACAATCCAAAATAGCCAGAGGTAACTAGATTTGTTAAGTGTCGGGGATTGTCTCCAGAAGATCGATCAGATATTTTAACAAGGATTTTCAAAGTCAAATTGAATTAGTTGATACAAGATTTGTGAGACAATAAAGTTTTTGGAGAAGTAAAAACAGGTATAAACTTTATGTTGTATCTCAATAATTACATTAACTTTTTTTATTATTAGTAAGTTATTATTTTAATTATCAACATAAAAATATAAATATTTATCTAATATATCATTTTATCCGGTGATTTATACGATTGAATTTCAAAAGCGGGGATTGCCTCATGCACATATCCTACTGTTTCTCCATAAAAAATATTCAAATGATGCCGATATTGATGAAATTATTTCAGCTGAATTGCCTGATAAATTAGTTGATGTTACAAATTTCATGATGCACGAACCATGTGGTTCTATAATGAAATCTTCTCCTTGCATGCAAAATGGCAAATGTACAAAGCATTTTCCAAAAAAGTTTGTTGAATCTACTTCGATTGATGAAGAAGGATATCCAATCTATAAAAGAAGGGATGATGGTAGATCTACTACTAGAGAAGGTATTGATTTGGATAACAGATATGTTGTACCACACAATAGATTTCTATTATTGAAATATGGTGCATATATTAATGTTGAATGGTGCAATCAATCAAGGTCCATTAAATGCTTATTTAAGTATGTTAATAAAGGACATGATCGTGTCACGGTTGCATTTTCACAAAGTGAGAATATTGATGACTCAAGAATTGTTGATGAAATAAATATGTATTGTAATTGTCGATACATATCACCATGTGAAGTAGCTTGGAGAATTTTTAATTTCCCAATCCATCATAGAGAACTACCTGTAGAAAGGTTATCTTTTCATCTAGATGGCAATCAAAATATCATTTTTACAGATGATGATCCGATTGATACAGTGGTCAACGGAAAAAAATCAATGTTTTTAAAGTGGTTTGAGGCTAATAAAGAATTTCCTGAAGCAAGACAGCTAAAGTATGCAGAATTCCCTCTAAAGTATGTATGGAAGCAAGAATCAAAAAAATGAAAAAAAAGAAAAACTTCTACCTTTTCCATTGGCAGAATTTTCTTTGTTCCACCAGGATCCGGTGAGCAATATTACCTTAGATTATTGTTGAATGTAATTAAAGGTCCAACATCTTATGAGGATCTTAGAAACACCAACAACTATGTTCACAAGACTTTCAGAGATGCGTGTTATGCTTTAGGTTTATTAGACGATGGCAAAGAATATGTGGATGCGATAGTAGAGGCAAGTAATTGGGGAATGCCATCATATTTACGACAGTTATTTGCTATGCTACTTTTATCGAATTCAATGTCACGTCCTGAGATTGTTTGGCGAGCAACATGGCATTTACTATCAGAAGATATTCTTCCTGAAGAAAGAAGAGTTTTAGATAACCCAGATACTTATATAATGCTTTTAGTTTTTAAAATACTCATATAAAGAATATTTTATTTCATTAACTTAGATTTAATTACATATGATAACACATACTTATGCATTATTTAATTATGATTTCATCGATCACATCTTTCATTGACTATTTTTAACCACAATTTATCTTTACTGTACTTAATTTTAACATGTTTTTCTGTTTTCGCAGAAGCTAACCTGACTGATGATGATTTGAAAAATCGTTGCTTGCAAAAAATAGAAAATTTTTTATAAGGTTGTGGAAAGGGTTTTCTTGATTTTCCAACAATGGAGATGTCTATTTATAATGATGAAGAAAATTGACAACAACAACAGATTTATATGTGATGAAATGCGTTACAATAGGCATGCTTTAGCATTGGAACATCAATAATTGATTGAGAAATTGGCAAATGAGCAAAAGTCAGTGTATAAAAAGATAATAGCATCCGTGAATGAAAATAAAGGTGGATTTTTTATACGGATTTGATCTAACAGAAAAAACTTTTATTTGGAAGATTTTGTCTACTTTCATAAGATCTAAAGGAGATATTGTGCTAACAGTTGCATCTAGAGGAATTGCATCACTTTTGTTACCAAGTAGAAGAACAGCCTATTCAAGATTTGTAATTCCACTAAATATAACTGAAGACTCAACATGTAGTATCCAGCAAGGTACTCCTTTAGCGAATTTAATTATCAAGACAAAGTTGATTATCTGGGATGAGGCACCAATGATGCATAGATATTATTTTGAAGCTCTTGATAAAATATTAAGAGATATTCTTAGCTTCAAAGATTCATCAAATTCGCAAAGACCATTTGGTGGTAAAACTATTGTTTTGGGAAGAGACTTCAGACAAATATTACCTGTCATCCCAAAAGGTACTAGGCAAGATATTGTTAATGCAACTCTCAATTCTTCATATTTATGGCCTCACTGTCAACTATTGAGACTAACAAAGAATATGAGATTACAAGGTAATGAGATAGGTACACATCTGGATGAATTGAGAGATTTTTTGAATTGGATTTTGGCTGTTGGTGATGGTAGGATTGGAAGTTTATTTGATAGAATAGAAAAAGTTCCCATACCAAATGATAAAAGGGACAACCCGGTTCATACCTACTCCGTAGGTGTCGGGGTGGGGGGACCACTCCAGGCCTGACCTACGCGCCCTCACCCCAGCTTCGCTGGAATAAAAGAGTCTATTAATCCAATATCAGCTATTGTGGAAAGTACGTATCCAGATTTCATCAATCGTTGCAATGATCTAGGATACCTACAACAAAGAGCCATTTTTGCTCCAACTCTTGATATGGTGGAATCAATCAATCAATATATGATTTTCCTCAATCATAATCCTGAAAATGAGTTCTGATAAAATTTGCAGCTCTGATCATACTTATTCAGCTTTGGACCATATACATACACCAGAATTTTTGAATACTATTAAATATTTCGGAGTTCCAAATCATGCTATCACTTTAAAGGTTGGGATTCCAGTGATGTTATTGAGAAATATTGATCAGTCAGCGGGATTGTGTAATGGAACAAGGTTGATTGTTACTAAACTTGAAAATAAGGTAATTGAAGCCAAAGTTTTATCTGGACAGATGGTTGGACAGAAAGTGTTTATTCCAAGAATGACTTTAACACCATCTGATGCAAGAATTCCATTTAAGTTTCAAAAAAGACAGTTTTCAATTACTGTGTCTTTTGTCATGACAATTAATAAAAGTCAAGGACAATCTCTATCTCATGTGGGATTATTTTTGAAAAAGCCAGTATTTACACATGGACAACTGTATGTAGCTCTTTCCAGAGTGACAAGTAGAAAGGGATTAAAAATATTGGTTTATGATGAAGATGGGCAGATAACAAATGAAGCTACAAATGTAGTGTATAAAGAATTTTTTCAAAATTTGGTCTGATACTCAGTGTATTTTGGAGATATATATACAATTGTTGATTTTAATGTGGTTAATTCAGAATATGAAAAAGATCTCTGCATATTAATGCACTGCAGCACCCCAACTGACGGAGGATGGTTGAGAATGTAATAAAATCTTTATCATCTCATTACTTACACTTTATATATGTTCATTTAATGTTATTCATTTTGATTATAATCTTTTTTTCAATGAAACATTACAGGAGAAAAATATTGGATCCAATATGTGTCATCAATGCAAGAGAACGACCAAGGATCGGTTGTTAGGTTCATCAAGTGTAAAACAATTTGTTTTTCTGTTTCTTAAATTACCTGATGGTAATGTAAAATTTGAATAACTGTATTGATGTTTGTATTTTTTATGTAACTTTGTCCGACAACTATCAGTATAAATTGATGACATTTCACATTCCTGAAACAGAAAATATCAACTTTGTCATCCATCTTAACCATTTACATGGATATTATCAGTAAATTGAACCAAAAATAAGAAAAAAAATTCAGATAGGAGGTATATTTTTCATTTTGTTCTGCTAGATCATTATAATGAATTACAAAACAGTATTAAGATGAACAAAAAACTCTTTTGTAAAATTTTTACAAAGACTGGCAACAGTATTACCAACCTCGGATGGTCATCTTCTGATTGCCTCCAAAAGTTCTTTATACCTCTGAACGTCATCATCAACCTGGAAAGATTATTCCAGTTGAATATCAATAAAAACAGACAGAGCTTTAAGAAAGCTGAAAATTGAATCTTAACCACAATAAAGAATACAAATATTGCAAGAAATTTACTAATGGGTTATTACTTTTATTAATGTCCAACTAAATATATTAATGTACAGTTGGCCTTCCAAACATTAACAACTGTGTCACAACTCTCAGGCATGGCCATGTGTATATTGCACAACAGGTAAACAAAACAAAACATCAATACAAACAAAAGAGATTAGGTTTGAAAAACAAAATGAGCCTAAATAGTTCACAAAAGTTGTCATTTTAAACATGCTGTCAAGTACTAACTAGAGTCTAGACAAATATCAATAAGATGTATGAAAAATAACTCACCATGCATTCTATTTCACCAACATAAATTATGCCATCCTTGGTTACTTCTGCATACACAAATAAGTCACAAGCAAGATACTAACATTTTTCAGTAATAGGATTCTTTTTGACCTTTTCTTAATCATGTAGGATTATTAAGACTATTAGAAAAACTAACAAAATAACTGGATAGATCTACCCAAAACACTGACCATTGCTCTTTACATACAGGTGCTTTAGTATAGCTTATTCGATATCTCTGTAACCATGATTCAAACAAGCCGTTCTGCCACAAATAAGGTGTTATTGGTCAACTTAAAGGGACAACAAACTGTGTAAGCTATATTAAATAAAATCTGGTCTAAAGTTTCTGCACGTGCACAAGCTAAAGATCAAGATAAAATACTAACTTTTGTCATGTTGAACATCGTGTAGGAAGTTGCAACCTCATATACACGAATTGGGGTGAATCAAAAACCTTAGCCAACTTAAACATTAAGAAGAAAAAAAGTTTGGACAGCGATTTGTATTCCTATTAAGAATCGTACATCCCTGTTGTTTTCTTTAATATCATGTACTCACCAAAATTATCATGATTGGTGATCAGACAACGCCCCTCGCTGTCAACTTTAAGAAGTTTATCTCTAGAAAAGCACGCGAGCCCTTTTACTATATAAGGGCAGAAAAACTCATTGCAACTCTCTGTTAAATAAATCTTAATTTGGGAATTGATAATGTATGGTATTACAGACCTTAGGATCTCATTCGTTTAAGCTTAAATCAGATGAACAGAAGTACAGCAAAGGCCAATGAGTACACATCTGAAATAGAAGACATTCATTACCTGAAAACAAACGATCTGACAACAATCAACAACATGAAAAATACATCAAGATATGATCACAAAAAATTTGATCGATCAACCTAATAAGTAAACAACAACATACAGATGTAACAGATTCCACGACTGTTTTCTGCAGATGTAACAACACACTCACTATACTTCCATAAATCATGTCTTAAGAGGGTAGAGTGTATGCATACCTTACCTCTACCTTATTGGGTATGAGAAGCTATTTCTGAAAGACTTTCAACTCAAATAACCAATCTTTTATACCAAAAAATAGCACATTCAGAAATGAGCACTTTTCAAAAATAAAAACTAGAAGATCAACCATACACAACAAGAAATGAACTTCATTAGCAAACTAAACAAACATTTAATCAAGATTTTGAATTTCTAACAACCCAATGCAAAAAACATGATAAGCAAAAACACATCACGGAGAACTTCTAGCCATTCATCTACGGTGACTGTTCCATTCAGGCGTGAACGGATAAGGTTCATTAGAAGAATTAAATAGTTTCCTACTCTAACTGCTGGTCCACAACTCCCTAACATTGACATATGAGTTATGTATCTGAGTAGCAAAGGAAAAGCTACTCAGAGAAAGTATTCTACTTTCACAATTGTATGAGATGTACATTGAAAGAACTCAGGGTAATATGCCACTTTAAAAATAGTACTTGATATCAATTTCCACAGTCCCCAATTCTCTTACAGAACATTAAAAAGATTATATTGATTGCTTTGGGTTGCACCTGTTTTACTTTGTCCGCCTTTATTTCCTCCTTTTAAGGGAGTATAAGGGGTTAAATACTTAGCAATACTGTAGTTCTACATTAAAAATCATGGACAATACACCAATAAAAAGGGGAGTGTACAGAAGCATGTTTGTTTTAGTATTTCGTAACAAATGCTCAATATTTCATACTAAATAAACTACAAAGCAAATCATAGTTCTCAACACTTCAATGAATTCCTCATTGCTAGATATTGCCGGAGAAAACTAGGTGATTTTTTAGAAAGTTGATGAGACAGAAATTTCTAGGTGGTTTTTAGGAAAGTAGATGATAGAGAAATTTCTAGATTCAGCATGTAGAGTAGTTTACTTTCGTTTTGCTTTATTTGTACTTTACTTACTATTGCACCAATTTGTTATCCAATCAACTTTTTGACAATCGTTCCTTTTTCTATAAAATTTTCACTTCTTTATTAAATATTATCAATAATAATTGTGAACTATTTTTTTTTACAAAAAATCCATAATTAAGAAAAGATATGAGAACATTTAATATTTATATTTTAATATAATTTATTTATTTTTTTTGTGTCTATAAATCATTACATTAGATGTTAAATTAAAATTTTAGCGTTATTGCTACTAAATATACTTTTTTGTTTTAAACCTACTTTTAAAGTAATTAATATAATACTAAATAAATACAACATTATAAACATTCTTAAAAAGGGACCAATATATTTTAATTACTTAACTCTTTTTAAAATGTTTGAATACTAGCAAATATTGAATTAATAAAATTTTAAAATCATATAGTAACATTTTATATTATAATTAGCACTTATTTATTTAGTATGATTTTAAAATCTTATATTATAATTGATATCTCAAATTATTATATACACATTTTAATGTCACCAACGCATTCCGCAGATACCTACACTAAAAGCAAACTTAAAACGCAAAATCATTAATATTAACTTTAAATTGTAAAATTTTAATGGAGAAAACTAGGTGAAAATTGGAGAGAAGATGAACTTTCTAGAGTCAAAATGTAGGTAGCTCTTTACTTCCCTTTTTTCGATTTGTACTTTACTTCTATTGGATCACTCCTTTATCCAATCCTATTTTTGGCCACATAGTATATATTTCCTACTATTAATTCAAATAGATTTTGCAAATTGTACTTCCTATTTTTTAAGTCCACATTTTTCTAAAAATTATGAGTATTTTTACAATTTATAGTCTAATATAATTTATTTATTTATTTATGATTATAAGTTATTTCATTAGGGTTCAAATTAATTTTTTGATTATTAAATATTTTTTATTTTTAAATTATTTTAAAAATTAATATAATACAAGATAAATACTACATTATAAGTAAATTTAAAAAATAATGAAATAAGGTAGTATACTTGACAAATTGTTTAATAATATATAATTTGTGTTCAGTTCTATTTAGAATAATAACTATTAAATGTTTGAGTGTATGAATCTTTGAATTTTTTTAAAAAAACTATTACAATAATAGTTAAATGACCTATATCTTTTCATTTCAGTTATTTTATCCTTTTAAAAATAATTTAATAATAATAAATATTGAACTAATAAATATTTTATAGCATATAACATTTTATAGTATAAATAGCACTTATTTAATTTAATATGATTTTATAATCTTATATTAATCAACATCTTAGATTAGTATTGATATATTTTAAGATTACGCGCGGGTCCGTTAACTAGCTATATCTAATCACAGAAGCAAAAACTGTCACATGTCAGCACCACAAAAATCATCATTTATCATTAAAAAAAATTAAAAATAAATATTAAAATAATATTTTCAAGTATTTATCATTAGACATTAAAAATTAAATATTAATATAAAAACAATTTAAAAAATGCAAAAGTCACACAAACTGTATACTAAACTTCCTCCTACGTTTTAAAAAAACTTCAAAAAATTATTTCTCTTTTAGTTTATTTCAGTTTTAATTTAAGAGTACAAAAATAGATGTTAATTCACTGAAAAACTTCCTGCAATTTTGTTTTGAATTTGAATTTTAAACTTTTAATTTAACCTATGTTTTGACAGTTATGTTTAGTTCCGAAAATATATTTTGACAAATATGACATTTTACAGTGATAACTCACAACTTGGGTCTCACTTGTTCCTTTTACTTCTCAATTAATAGTTTCAGGAAAAAAAACAATATAGATTTCTGATTGCAAAGAAAAAAAAAAAAAAAAAACTTACCGCAAATTACATCAGATTTACTTCACAACATACAAATTGTCTTGGGAACGTCTAGAGTTTAGAAGTTCTTCATGATTTTATTTCTTTTTTTAATTTTTTGATTTGTGAATATTGTTGTTTGTAGGTTAACGTTTTAAAAATGTAGTAAAAAGATTGGTCTAGTAGTTAATTTGAGGGCCACTTAATTATGATAAATCTGAGTCGAGTATAGGAGGTCACATTTTAATTACATTATGATATACATTTTAAGTTATACGCATGACGGTAATTATAATTATCAGTAAATGACAGTTCCACGTAATTTTAAGTTATATATAAGGTATAAGTTTTAAAATTTTAAATACAAAGAGTTTATTCCAAACTAAATCACATCATTGGTGGTGTTTAGTAGAATGAAGTTATAATCCCTAGTAGCATATATGAAATTGTAGAGTATATTCAGATGATTAAGAAGCCATATCTGGAAAAAAATCAACAAAATACTCATAAATAAGGAAGTAGGAATTCACATCCTTTAATTAAAAGGGCAAACACAGACACTATCCCAAAATAGCAGCAGTAAATAATTCAGGATTTAAACAATAAAATTCGAGTGAGTTTTAAAATGTATCTCCATCTTATTCTTGCGATGTATATAAAACTGATAGGAAACGATTGGATTCTGCCAAACACGCAAATCAATTTTGTTGATCAATCAATGTTCAAAAAGATGTGACCTCCTTTCTGTAAAAGAAAAGGCCAGAAGGTCCATCATTTGGCAACAAAGAAAGATTCACCAAGCTCTTAGCACCTTCTCCTGCAGTTAAGCTTCCAGTATTTTCGTTTACGTCTGTTTTGCATTAGCCAGGACATAAAGAGTTTATTCGAAAATTCGGATAGTTGGTAGCTAAAACTCTTGTGTAGGCAATTAAGGATGCTTTTGATGTTATTTTCCACAATATGGGTACGTAGAATCTGTATAACAGAACAACAACTTCAACTCGAGTTCAAGTATGAACAAGAACACAATGAAGTATTAAATACCCTCAACACAAGATCAAAAAGACCTTTCCAAGAGGTGTATTTATTTTTCAGAAAATAAAGATGAAACAGAAATGATTAAGGCCAAGTAGTTCGAATTCACGGATTTTCCTTAAGGAATAATTCCCCTCACTGTACTCGAGGTTATGGAATCTTCCTCCCAGGATAAAATGACCTTCAATCCGACTATAGCGGTACCTCAAATAGGCGGATTCTTAGAACACACTCACGGTTTGAATGATCACACTTAGAGTATTTTTAAGACAAGAAGAATGTTTTGTAATCTGAAAATTTCTATGTTTTCTATCTCTAACCTGGGGATGAAAATCAGGTTATTTATAGCCAAATGATGCCTCTTTAGAAAGGAGGCAATGGTTCACTCCAAAGGTTCTACCTTTGCTGTAAATTCATGTCTGTTCATCAAAGATTCCATCCTTTCATGAACAATCATATCTTTCCATGAATCAGTGTGTCTTTTGCTGAATGGTTGCATCTGTTTATTCAACCAGTGCATCAGTTCAATAACAGAAACCAGTGCACCAGTTCTGAAGCAATGCAATATTTCCGAAGTAGTGCAACTGTTCTGCGTCACTGTTCACGTAAAATAGTAGCATCGCGTCACTGCATGTAAATGGAAGATTAAAACTCAGAAATATTTCCTGCGTTTTTCATCATTGTTCAGATTTTGTCAAATAAAATTTGTTCAAAAAGAAAAATCTCATCGATCGATCCAAATCCGAAGCCGAGTCGAGCGAGCGACGACGACGGCGCGAGGCATCTCTATTTCCTTGCCTCACTTACCATGTGGAATAAGTGTTTCTCATTATAAACACTCTCAAGTTCTCTTCTTCCACTAATGTGGGAGAAAGAGTAAACTTGCCAAAATTGGTACACTTTCCATTTTTGGTGTTAACTCAATTTTTCTCTTCCACTTGATTTCTCCATTTTTCATTCAACAAACTTTCATTACTATGAACCCAACAATCCCCCACATGAATGGGGAATGGCTATTTTTTGTAAAACTTTTACGGACAAGTATGTGATCATAAAGCAAAGACTGATTGCATCTGGATAAGTGGGTTTCCCTTTGAACTTTCCGTAGTGAACATGCATCGGATGTACTCGGTCAATCGATAGATTTGATATCTTTGAACCATCAAGCTTTAATGTACACCTAGACAACACATGTCACACAACCAGCCTTTTACCGTTTATGGTTCTTACAGTTTTATTCTTTTCAGTCATGAACACGTCTCGGTTTTCATGAGAGCTTAGAGAATAGGCCTTTACTAACATTCTCTTTGAAGCAGCTTCCACTTCGCCCATATATAGGTGATTTCTAAACGTTCAATCCTATAGATTAATAAACAGATGCGAAGTTAAATTTTTTGGACTTAAAGTGACGGATGCGAAGTTAAACTCTCGCACCTTAAGCCGATGTCCACCGTCTTCAAGTAAAATTGTTCAGAGTTAAAGTGACGGAGGCGAAGTTAAACTCTCGCACCTTAAGCCGATATACACCGTCTTCAAGTAAAATTGTTCGGACCTAAAGTAACGGAGACGAAGTTAAACTCTCGCACCTTAAGCCGGTCAATTGTTGTATATTGCTATTTGTTTCAGTCCTACAAAAAAAATACCTCAATATTATTCTTGAAGCTCGAAAAAGAGGCGTCTCTAAAGAATTTTACAAGTTGATGCTTTGCATGGAAAAAATATGTGACGTATTTATAGGAACAAAAGGGCGGTGTACATTATCTAATCTATATCTATAATATATTAAAACTATGAAGGGCCTTAGAAATATTGTTTGAACTTTTTACCCTTCATTAAAAGTTTATACTTTAGACAAAATCGTCTTTTCACTTATTTTTAATATTTAAAAATTAAAAATTAATTAAATACTTATATTAAAACCTTTCCTTATTAAACTACAGGACTCAAATAGAAACCGTGACATTATAGGATACTCAGCTTAACTCAATTTCTATATATTCTCCACTTTGTCTTTCTTTCTCTCTATTCAATTAATCAATTAGTAATTGATTTACTTCGTCTCAATTAAACTCCAGTATAATTTTGCCTTAAATTCAATTTTGAAGAATTTTCTAATTTTTCATGTGAACTAGGATACTAAACAGTTGCTATATAAAGAATTTTCATGCTTTGTTATAGCTTATTGATTTTTTTAAAAGTTTATTTATATTTTCTAACGTGATTTATTTATGCCTTATAGTTTGTAATGATTTGTTTTGTTGCACGTACTCTTTTTCTATGTTAATTCTTATGGTATATATTGAGTTCAATTTATTATTAAGTATTCTGTTCTTAAGTCATTACATCGACAAAATTTTATCAAATTTCTTATTTTTTATTCTTGATCATGTTTTCATCTAATTATTTCTTAAACTTAATATAGCAGCTATTCTTTTTAGTTGGAGTATGACAAAACATTGGTTGAAGTTCGATGTGAGGTTATAATTCACTGCTTAGGTTTTTTCTTGCTATGGATGTTATACGTATTTTAGTTATTGTGTTTTGTGTGTCTTCTTTGCAGTTATGGCGTTTGAACTTTGATTATTTGAGCCATTAATCAAGGGTCTTTACTGAAACCAACTTCTCTACCAGAGCTACTTTGTGAAAATATATGTGAAAGTTCTAATTGCAAGTTGTACCTAATAGTTTGGAATTTCAAATCACTTAAAATTTCGTTATATGTGTGTGTATTAGAAAGATTGTGATATATATTAAACGTGTATTCGTGTTTACATGCAGAGGATTTGAAAGAGAAACTAGAAAGAGATGACAAATCTATTTCTAACGATGGAAAGAAGGTATGTGAATTACTTAAATCGACTACATTACTATTAGTTATACCTGAACTTATTTTTTAATTCTAGAATGAGTATGTTATTATCGGGGCTTTGGTAGATATATCGGTGCACGAAATTACTGATCCTGATCAAGCAAAAGGTCAAGTTCACCTTTGAACTTATTTTAGACTAAGTTTTTAAATTACATGAACGATGATGGAGAGTTTATAGTTTCTTAAAAGATGTCCTAATTCCTTATATCTATACTTTGTGTCTATTGCTCTCAATTTTGATGTTGTTTGTCTTACTTTGTAGTCAAATTATGTGTAGGCAAAAATAAATAAAGCTAATATATTTTCTTGATCTGCGATATTATTCTTTTATTCACTCATTAAAATTTTATGTTGTTTTTTTCGAGTTCTAATGTCTTCCTTTGTTTTTAGTTATTTAGATTAGTAAGCCTTTTTATTATTATTATTATTATTATTATTATTATTATTATTATTATTATTATTATTATTATTATTATTATTATTATTATTATTATTATTATTATTATTATTATTATTATTATTATTATATCACAAGTAAAATATCATTCTTGTATGGGTAGAGCCCGTAGAGATGGTGCAAAAAAATGTTATTGCTTTATTATTATTGAATTTTTGGGTCAACAATTTTTTAATAATTTTATAAAGAAAATAATCGACTTATTGATTCTGTTTTGGTGACATACATTCTTCTAATATTATTAATGCCTTCATTGCTTTGCAAACCACAATTGACATTTCTGATTGGTCAAACCAAGAATTGAACTGTTAAGGACAAAAAAAAAATCAAAATCGTTACAAAAATCTTATCAATTTGATTATTGATTTAGTATATTTAAAATCGAAAATCAATAAACTGAATCAATAATACATAAATCCAACCCAAACAGATTGTTGCACACCCGTATCTATGGGCAGAGGCGAACCCAGAATTTGAAGAGTGCGGGTGCACTTTATCATAACATAAGCGTTCGAGAATCTTCCACTGGCAGCTGAGGAATAGTGTCGTGAAGGCTTAAGCAATGATAAAAATATAAATATATAGGACAAATATGGATTTTAGGGTAATATATAAACCTTACCTCCTTATAAATAGATTAGTGCATTTATAATTTAATATTACCAAACTTAAATTAAAAAAATAAAAAAACAAAAGGAAGAGATGTATAGTTGTTAGCATCAAATGGAGAATTAAAATTGCTCCTTGTAACCTTCTAAATTCAAGTTTCCACTTTCTAGGAAGTTTGGCTTTTGGGGGAATTTGGAAAACATCGAATAAAGCTTGAAATTTGGGGAGGGGGAGGGGGGTGGGGGTGGGGGGAATATGGAGCTTGGGTATTGGGATTGGGGAATATTTATTTTCTAGATATAAATTAAAGGTGGTGTGGGGCCAGCTGAGGTGTCGTAAATGATAAAAAAGAGGTATCCATCAGGAATCAAACCCGCAACATTGAGACCCAAATGATGCTAGCATTTGAGTTCCGAATCAGTGCACCCAGACATATTTGGTTATTAAGGGTGCACAATTAAATATATTAACTCTTTAGTAGGATATCTATACATATATATACGATTTTTTAAAAAAGTTATCGGCTGCACGTGCACCTTGGCATAACCACGTGGGTCCGTCTCTGTTTATGGATAATTTTTTTTTTCATCACATAAATTATTTATTAATTATTTTAAACGACTACAAAATCAAATGTCCCCAAAATGTACTCAAATTTTATTAAAAGATAATTATATAAAATAATAGTCAAATTACTCTTCCTCTATGTGTTTCACACGGATAATCATATGTTTGGATAAATTTGTGTTGCATTTTAAAGAAAATTATCAATATGGACAATATAACTTTTTTGATATTATTAAACAGTCAAAGCGACGGAAAAGATCATAAATTAACAATTAAAAAAAAGTAAGGCGAGATATCACAAATATAATATTTATTTAAATCATTAAAACAAACATAACATTTTTACCGTCAATAGTTACTTTTAATAATTTCATCTTCTTAAATATAATTTTGTTGATTGATGTGTGATATGTTTACATTAATATAGTAAAGTATCAAGGAATTTTGAGAAGTAATTTAAACTTTTTGTACTTCATAATAGACAAAATCATTTACGTGTAAATAATAAAAAATTACAGGGTAAACTTGTCCTTAAAAAGTTGATGAAAAACTTGTTAGAATTTCATTGGGAGAAGGAAAATGGCTAGCAGCAGCCGACTTTATTAAACCAAAAGAAAGGGAAATAGGGTCATATTCATTGAAAAAAGAAGATTATATAGGTTCCACATTAATAAGAAAAACAAAAGGGTGACATAAGCAGTTAAATGCCAAAGTCAACCATTTTGATTTCATATACACGTGAATTGATTTCACAAATAAAAAATATATATATTTAATTCAGGTTGAATATTTTTCTTTTTGGATATATATATTGGTTCGTGATAATCAAACTTAATACTATAAGATTGATTTCCAAGAAAAATTAAATATTTATAATACTATAAGATTAATTTCCAAGAAAAATTAAATATTTTGATAAATCTTGAAGTTGGACATTTGTGGGCGATGTAATTTTATTAAATTTAAATTCGTACAAAATTCAAATTATATTAAATTCAAAATATATTAGTTCTAAATAAATATTACGAATTACTATAATTGGATTAATTATTTAAGTCCAAATATATATGGATTTAATTAGAATCCAATTTTTATGGGGTAAGCCTATTGATTTGAGCTAGAAAATGAAGAGCCCATTTTGCTAAAACCCAAGGTATTATCATATTCTAATGGCTCAAATAAGCGTCACGTGTCAAATGACGTGACATGCCAAGTCAAGGGAAGGATCCAATAGGATCATGCCACATGTCAAAATGATGCAACAGGCCCATGAAATCAAAGCCTATAAAAGACGTCACGTCACTCAAGTCTAATTGGTCAAAGTAAGTTCATCTTACTCTTCCTTTTCCTTTTTCATAACTATAAATAAGGGTTTCATAATTCAAAAAAAAAAAAAATCAAGAACTCTAACACGTAGCAAGAGAAAGCTCATGGTTCAAACGCCACAATTTCTCTAAAAAAAACTCAAGCATTCAAAGTTCATCAAGATTCAAGATCTAAACCGCAATATTCAAGAACAAGCTCAAAAACACTTAAATTCAAGCACAAATCAATATTCAAGAACAAGTTCAAAAGCACTTAAATTCAAGCACAAGTCAAGATCAAGTCCTCAAATCAACAAATCAAATTCAAATTTAAGATCAAGCTTTAAACCCTTGAATTTATATTTGAAAAGACAGATTCAAAATCTAGACCGCAATATACAAGAATAAGGTTAAAAGCCCTCCCACAAACACAAGTTAAGATCAAGTCCTCAAATCAACAAATCAAGTTTAAACTCAATATCAAGGTTTAAGCCCTTCAATTTATATCAGAGGATTTACAGAGAATCAATAAATTGATTGTTGCAATATTTTTTTATCTCGAATTATTTATTTTTCCGACTCGAAATTTTATTGTCCAACAAAGATATCCCACGATTGTAATAGATATTCGTTTTCAGAAAACCAGGGCAGACACAATTGATCTGTATAGATGGATGCTTATTTGCCATGATCCTCGAGTAAGCGTTCATGGCTGCTTTAGAGAGTATGTAAGCTGACATGAGAGAAGGCCAGCCCTTTCCTTGAACATAATCTTCTTTGAAGTCCGATTTATCACCTCTTCTATTGAACATACCCTTCATAGTTTAATGAGAAACAGAAAATTGACAACACTAAAACCAGATCATGTATTTGTATCAATCTCTACTACTGTTAGGACTTCCTCAGGGTCTGTTAATCTTATTTTAATTGCTAAAAGATTAAACAAGTAAATCTTTTTAAGTTAAGGCCTAATAAATAAATAGATACCTTTTAACTTGACCTTAACTAAAAATTAAACACTCCAACTTTGAGAATACACATCTAGACACATCAACTCGTCGCCACTACGTCTCGTTGGGACAAAACTGTTAAGAAAATGCAGATCTGAGTGGTTTCAAACTTTTATTCAAAATCAATTTTAGAACTTACCATTTTGCTGGGCAAAGCATGTATAAGTCTAAAAACATGAAAAGTTAAATCACACTAAAATGAAAAATACACCGACAACGTACATGTATGTGGTAAAGCTGCAAAGAACTTACCATTATGGCTACTGATCATCTTTCTTGATTTAGAATCTATTTAATACTCTCTTCGTCTTCTTTTTACTTGTCCAGTATCAACTTGATACACCCCTTAAGAAAAAATAAATAGAATGACGATTTTATCACATCACTCTTTGTATATAATAAATTCAACGTTTTTGAGAAATAACTAGCTAATAAAATAAGAGTAAATTAGAAAATAAGTGATGATGTATCACTTGATTTTCTAAACTGGACATCTATGTTTAGTATGGTGAACGGAGGGAGTAAATTTCAAGATAAAAGAGGACTTGTTCTGGTTTGTTGACTACAGCAGAAACCTCAGGCCATTTTTCATGGTTAACTCAATATCCAAATCAAGTTGCACATAAAATTTTTAGTCAATGTAGTAAAAAGATTGGTCTAGTATTAATTTGATGGCCACTTAATTATGATAAATCTAAGACGAGTATAGGAAGTAACATTTTAATTATATTATGTGGTATACGTTTTAAGTTCTACGCGTGATCGTAATTATAATTACAAATAGGCGACAATTCAACGTAATTGTAAGTTTTATATATAAGGTGTAAGTTTTAAATTTTAAATACAAAGAGTTTATTCGAAACTAAAATCAAATTATTGGTGGTGTTCAGTATAAATAAGCCATAATCCCTAGTAGCATATATGAAATAGTAGGAGTATATTAAGATGATTTAATAAGCCATATCTGAAAAAATCAACAAAATACTCGTAAATAAGTAGGAATGCACATCCTTTAATTAAAAGGAAAAGAATATTGTGTAACCTTTTTAAAAAATAATAGTCCAAGTTTGGGCATATGAACATATAATATCTAGTCGGGTGAAAAAAGCTACTTTATGACCATTTTCTATTCTTTCCCAATTTGGGTCCTTTTGGCCCACGTAATTCATCTACAATACTGATATAGTTTATATACAATACTAATATAATATTCAACTTGGATAATTCGATCCTTTTAAAAATATTTTAATTTTTTTTGCTATATTTTTTTAACTGATAAAATATTCTGCTTTTTTTTTTAATTGTTTAGAAATAATAATTAAATTATATAAAAATGATATAATTGTTAAATAGAATATGTATCTATACAAGATATATGTATAAAAATTGTATGGTTCTATCAAATATGTATATGTATAAAATATATAAAAAAATATATAGAAAGTGTATGAAAATTATACAATTGTTGTATAAAACGTGTAAATAAAATATACAGTTATTATATAAATTGTGTATCAAAACTGTATAATTTTTGTATAGAATATTTATATATATAAAATTTATATAGAAACGGTATAAAAGATGTGTAGAAACGGTATAGAACAAGCCAGTAAATTGAAATGACTAGAAAATGAAATTTAAATTCCATGACCATTTTCATAGAAATAATTTAATTTGAAGTAGTGTCGTTTCTGTCCTTTCCTCGTAATTAAATGGCAAACATAGACATTATCTCCAAAATAACAGTAGTGAATAATTCATAATTAAAACGATAAAATTAGGGTAACTTAAAAGAAATATATATCCATCTTATTCTTGCAATGTCTATAAAACTGATAGAAAACGATTCAATTCTGCCAAATACGCAAACCAATTTTGTGGATCTAACAATGCTCAAAAAAAAGTGACCTCCTTTCTGTAAAAGAAAAGGCCAGAAGGTCCATCGTTTGGAAGCAAAGCAAGATTCACCAAGCTCTCAGCACCTTCTCCAGCAGTTAAGCTTCCAGTATTTGCATTTACGTCTGTTTTGCAATAGCCAGGACATACAGAGTTTATTCGAAAATTCGGATATTTGGTAGCTAAAACTCTTGTGTAGGCAATCAACGATGCTTTTGAGACTTTGTAGGCTGTGAAGTAACTTGGCCATCCTTTGGATTCTGTTGATTTCTCTGTGAAATCTTTGAGAAATTCATTCACCACCTGATCTACCTTTTCTTCTGTGAGGCTATCAGCATCACGTAGCACTTCTATTGCCCATTTGTTGCACAATAGCTGCACAAGAATTGATCAGATTACAAAAATTCCCATAGTAGTAAGTTGGTTAAAACAAAAATTACTAACCTTTAACGATCAAATTAAATGTATGTAGAGCTCGACAAAACAGAAAGTATATTTACCTTTAACTTTCCCATGCTAGAAGCGACATTAACAATCCTTGGTGAATTAGAGAGCTGAAGGAGAGGGATAAATGCTTCAGTCATCCTTTTTGCACCATAGTAATTTGTCTCTATGCATTCTTTTGTCAACTCATAATTTGTAACACTGCCAGGACCTGATTTCGTCCAACCTCCCTCTTCCTGCATAATTAATTAATAGTAATAAAAATTGTTGCTATTGTATTTAATTCTTTGAAATGTATATATGTAGAAATTAAATTATTGACAAAGAGATCGTCTCCATATTTCTTTTTATTGACAACATACTAAAATTGGTTATATATCTTACTCCATTTTCATCTTCAGTAAAAACGATTGAGATATATCTTTCTAGTATCTCTTTTAGTACTTGTACATCTCCTTCTACCATAACTCCAGAAATTCCTGCGTTGTTAATCTGCAAAAAATTAATTCGCAATTTCTTATTTCTCCAAACAATATGAGAAATTGTATCTAAAATAATAAGATAGTACAGAATTTTTTTTATATTGAATAGTCACTTAAGAGGCACTTGGTAAGTGCAATTTTCTATACAAGTTGCTCAAAAATCTGTAATATATTATCAATAAATTAAACTTTACGTGGTATAGTTATTCATAAAAATATAAATTTTCATCATTATATTTTATACCGTCAAGTATATTATAACTTAGAAAGTGATTACCAATTTAATCTCCACACACTACTATGGGAAAAGAAATTAAAATAAATTGCACATGGCCGTTAATTATTTTTGTGGATCTTAAGATCCTATATTAGGAAATGTTATTAAAATAAATTAGTATACGTACCCGTGCGATGCGCGGATAAAATATTTGATATTGAATGCCTCTTTCGAGTGTTAAATCATATTATCTTAAATATTCAACAATGACCTTATAAAGAAAATCAACTAGCATAGTATATCTCAATTATGAATTTTTTCTTTTAAAAAAATCTACCCTCACCTCCATCTCCACACACCCCCTTCGCCCCCTCCCCTCTCATCCCTTCCCCATCTCTAATCAAATCTATACGAAAAAACAATCATATAATTGTAAAAACAACTTTTAGGTTTCATTTTTTTATAAGAATATTGTTCGTAGTTTAAAAATATAGATTCTTAATTACCCCTTTGCCCCGTTAATCAAATCTTATATGAATAAAAATAATATTTAATTGCAAAAAGCTTTTATGTTTCATGTTTTGCTTTATTATACTCCTATTGTTTATTCAGTTGTCCTTCATCTCTTCTTTAAGATTTACAAATAATTTTTTATTATATTTGTTAATTTCTAAAATATTCATCTCACACTTTTGTGATGTTTATATACATTAAATCTTCAAAAAATTTATATTTGTTAATTTTTTAAATATTCATTTTACATTTGTGATGTTTATATACATCTGATTTTTGAAAACTCTACATTCTTTAGTTACATTTCTGACAAAAGATAGATGTAATGTTAGTCATTAATAATAAAAACTTAATTAATAAATCAAATCAACTATAAACAACATACCTTGGTAATTATTTTGAAAAATCCTATATGCATGATCTATAGCCTCTTTGTCCATGATAGAAATTTTATATAACAAAACATAAAATAAATTATTACAAATAATAATAAAATAATCTAAAATCAAACTTTAAAAAATATACAAATTGTGTATAGATCTATTAATGTAAGCATATTGCCAACCACGAACGTGGTATAAGCAATAAATGAATTTGATTGATTAATTAAAGAATAAGTTCAAAAGAATTTAAAGAATGAAATGAGAAGTTTGATTGAAATCTTAGTTTATATACAAAGAGTTAATTCGAATTAAACTTTATCTAGTATAGAGTTTGTTTTCAATTCAAAAGCTAAAAGAATCCTAACTTTCATTTAAAATTCAAAATTCAAAAATTTAAAACCAATTCAACAAACTAATTTTCAGTAAACTTATTTTATCTAAAGATTATTACTTTAAATAATTTATATCTCTAAAAATAATATTTATCCTTTTATAGTTTCAATTTAAAAATATAAAAAATTTCAAACTAAATATTCTTTTAGCAAACTTTATCTTAATCTTTGAACTAATTAAAATAAACTTTATATTTTTGTATGTGCAATTTAAAACTATAAAAAAAAAATCATAATCTTTATCTTTAAATTTAAATAAATAGTATAAATAAATTTATAGATAGTTACTTCTAATTAATTTACTTTTAAATATGTAGATTCTCACGTATATATTACTAAATTATTACTACAATGCACTATTATTTAGTTATTGATTGTTACGATTATGAAATAGTTATTGTTTATTTAAGACTCTTCAATCGTAGTTATGAAATAGTTAGAGTTTATGTACCGGTAATATGACTTCTATTATTATTTATTTATTTATTATTATTATTATTATTATTATTATCAATATTTTAATTATTATTAAAGAAATAGTTAGAATTTATTTGGTACTTTTTAACTATGTGTTCCTAACTTTAAGATAATGAATTTTTTTTAATGCATCTATAATCTTAATATTTTCAAATACAAATATTTAATATCTTTTAATTAGATTTTTTTATTACAATACTATCAAGTTTTGTCCTAAAAATTGCCATATTTTTTTCTCAAATTAAAAGTAATACAACTTGTGTATTACTACTACTATTATTTATTGCTTATTATTGTTATATTATTAAAATAAACACGATCTCTCTCTCTATATATAATATTTAAATTATAAAAAAGATAAGTTTAAAATATTAATAGTCTATTAAAACTCTTCAATGATGAGTTTATAGTTATTAAGATAATATATTTCAAATTCAAATATTTAATCTTTCAATTCAATTTTTTTATTACAATATTTTTAACCTTATCTTAAAATATTTTTTAATTTTGTCCTAAAAACTGTCATGTGATTATTTTAATATGTTGCCAACTTGACCTTTTATAAATATAAAGATTGCACATGGCAGTTATCTATTGTTGTGGATTTTAATTTATTCTTGGTACTTTAAATTTCTGGATTAATTATGCATGTGAAATTATTCAACATAAATAAAAAATGTATTAAAATTGAATGGAGTGATAAATAGCACTTACCAAAATATCGAGCCTTCCAAATTTGGTTTTGATGAGGTTGACAAGAGAAGAAATACTAGCTGGATCCATAATATCAAGTTGATGAAACAAAATGTGTTCATCAGTGAAGTTTGACTCCTCCTTGAGCCTTTCAATAGCTTCAATGCCTTTCTTTTCATCTCTTGATGTCAACACAACCACTACACCTTTGCTTGCTAGTTGTCTGCATGTTTCATATCCTATCCCTTTGTTCCCCCCAGTCACTACTGCATACCTGATCATAACACATATTTCTTAGATATGCGCAAGAGAATTTAAGTTATACACACAGACAATAACATCATAGGAAAAC
>NC_061118.1:145033053-145037542 GCF_002878395.1 Capsicum annuum
TCTGCCATTGTTGAAAGGATTAGTAGATCTTGATTCTTGATATCCAGTTTTTTTGGTCTAAGCAGGCTTATGTAACTAACAGTGCATTGGGTTTGGTAGAACTATTTCACTATATAATACTGGATATAGTTAGGAATGAAATAAGGGCGGCTAATGTATTGTTGGCTAATACAAGTTTTCCATACTTTGACTATTATTCATATTTCATATTTCATACTTTGACACGAAAGCAAGTTGCCGAATCACTTTTCTTTTCTTGACCATTATTCCAACTTGCTTAGTTACGAATTTCAAAATGTATGTGTCTTCATTTTCTCCATTTTGAATGTTTCTTTCGAGAATCTGCTGAGCATCTACTTTTGGTTTTCTTAATTTCCGTAACACGTCAAAATCAGCCAAACAAATTAAATCGAAAAGAATACTAACTGCCAACACGGAGTCCTGTTCTAAGAGCTATGTACCGTGTAAAAGCCAATTTAGCTAAATTTCTGAAGCTAAGGCTTAAAATTCTTCAAAAATAGTACTGGTTGTTGTTGGGGTCCAGCCCATCAGTGAACTAAAACGTATGCAAAATGATCACGAAGATATACTCTTCCTACATTCAAAAATGCCAACTTGACTTTTGGGAGGAAATAATCTCTTGAGACTATTTGCATATAGAATAGATCTCTTATCCGTAAAAAATAAGATATTATACGTATAAACTAGAACATCTCTCGTAAAAAAGACGTAAAACTAAAAACAAGTTTGTAAAGGGCTACAAAATCAAATATCAGTTGTAAGCATTCACTAGTAGAGAAATAGTTGGCGTGGAAAACTATTAAGTGAGCAATATTGCAGTGACATGGAAAACTAAAAGAAAAGTGTGTAGTAATCTTTGCAGTACTTTACTCGCGCCTACACAATGTAAATTACTTTTTATGCGTGATTTTTCCCTTATTCAGAAGGAATTTCATGTAAGATTCTCGAGGTTATCTACACAGAATTATTGTTATTATATATACCGCGAATATTAATTATGTGTGTCATTTTCCCCAACAAGATTCTCAAAAGGTGGTATTGTTTTGGAAAGTCTAAGCAACATGACGCTTATAGTAGGTTGTGGTGTTTGACAAGAAAGTTGTGTAAATCAGAATAAAATAGAAAGTTGTGTAAATCAGAATAAAATAGAAAGTTGTGTAAATCAGAATAAAACAGAGCAGCAGAATGAACAAATGATTCATATAGCCAACTGGAAACTTTTTTAGGATTAAGGAGGAGTTGATTAATATAATGCTGGTACTAAATTTGTCCTGTTACTTTAGTGAGTTAGGTAACATACAAAATGGTGATAAAACTTCCTGGAGACTCTTATAGTGACAAACATTAGGGTGATGGCCACATTCATTTTCAATTCAAGCTACCTCAAAACTATCAGGTACAACACACAATTATATTTCACTAAAGATAATTAGTACATGTTATTCTAGGCCTTGTAGGCTTATATAATCAGCTGCGCGTTTACAACGAACAACATAATCTCATTCAAATGATGAGACTTCTTTCCGATCAAAGAATAAACCAGAAGGGCCATCATCAGGCTGCAGGGCAAGCCTTACAGGACTCTCCGCGCAGCATCCGACGATTGTAATTGATATCCGTTTTCACAAAACCAGGGCAGACGCAATTGATCTGTATAGATGGATGCTTCTTTGCCATGATCCTGGAGTACGCGTTCATCACTGCTTTAGAGAGTATGTAGGCTGACATGAAAGGTGGCCAGCCCTTGGCTTGAAGCGAATCTTCTTTGAAGTCCTTCAAATATTCATTAATTACTTCTTCTATTTTCTCTTCTGTGAGGTGTTCAACGTCACTTAATACTCCTTTAGCCCATTCATGTTTCAAGTTCTGGAAATAGTGTTGGGAAAATTTTACAATATTGGCGTAATTTTTGATCCGTTATAGTAAATCAGTTAATTATCATTTTAATCAAAGCACAAAGTACTTGCCTAATAATAAGTAGATTGTGCAAATGATATAGTTACAGTATCAGTACGTACAAGTTATTAGAACATCATCAAAGAAAATAGATAGAAAAAACAACTAAGGAATTATATTTGTTCATATGTATAGTATACCTTGTGCTTTCGAGGCTAGTGATTTTCTTGTTAGGAAAAAACGAGCACACAATCAAAGAACCCGACAGGATAGCAGCGGAAAATACCCAAAACTAAATTTTTCCTTTCAACTTGAATCAAGAGGAGACAATCAAACCAAGCAAAACAAAGTAATATGGCAGCAAATGAATTATCACACAAATGCGATAGGACAAGAATAAAGGCAATCACAAAAGACACCAAATTTACGAGGAAAATCCTTCGGTATGAAGAGTAAAAAACCACGGGACTAAAACTCCACTATAATCACCAAAGAGTTACAATATTGTCCTCCAAAATGACCACAAAGCAAGTGCCAAACAACAAGAAACAATACATAAACCACAACACCAAACACTAAAGAAATAAAGGAATGAAAGCACAAAAAATACAGCTACTGTTCGGGAATAAAGAACAGGAGTTACAGGCCATCAAATCAAGCTCCGTCAGTTTCTAATCAAAGATTGATATGAGAGGAACAAGCAGTCCAAAAATCAGCTCAATCGAACAAGAAATGAAACGGGAATCGCAATTTGAAGTTGATAGCTGTGGCTGAAATTTAGGTGTGAAAATTAGCTTTGTTTTTTTCTTTTTGGTTGCTGAAAACTCTCTTCTTGTGATGGTGGATAAAACCTAAAAAGATCAATATATATGCCCCATAGTAATGGGCCTATAAACAAAAGTAGATTGATCTAAATTGAGCTTCATTTATCCACGTAAAAAAAAAAAAAGGACCTAATAACCTGGCACTATAAGAAGGTCTAGATTTGGGAATTTTTGCTATAGGTTCAGCTTTTTTAGATTTAGGCTGGACAATATATTAGATGTCATGAAATTGGATGCCATGTGTCTAAAATGGAGGACTTAGATTGGCTCATAAATCAAATCACTATCCACATTGTAATGTAGATAAGGTTGTAATTTTTTTTTTTGGTAATCGATAAGGTTGTACTTTGGCTATAAATTAGTATCTTAAGGGTAGTTTGGTTGGTAAAGAGTTATTCTGGAATAATTAATTTTGAAATTAATTATTTCAAAATAATTAATTTTGGAATAAGTTATTCTATCCATTGTGATGTAAATAATGGAATAAATAATCACGATTATAACTAATATATGTATCAAACTAAACATGAAATAAAATTATACTTTATTTTATCCCAAAATTATTTATTCATATACATCACACCAAACTACCCTTTAGTTTCTTAAAGAAATAAAGAGGTGAACACACTACTCTATTACTTCATCCCTTATTCTTTGTTACTTTAAAATTTAAATAATTTTATATCACTTTGTCAGCATGAATTTCTATAAAATCTTTTCAATGATAGAAAAGGTAATAATTTAATTTTCTTAAAATAATATTTGTTTTGTGAAAATTTTGACTTTTGAAGAGAGTCCCACTTAATTTTGAAAAGGAATTAAGAAACCTTTAGAGAGATACTTCAAACGATTCAAAACAGAAAAATCGTTTTAAGTTAGAGATTTTATATAAGTGGTTCCTATTAACATCTTAGGAAGGTGTTAGGCACCTAAAACGTCCGCTAACTTGCGGTTATCCGGACTGTTTGAAAATCTTCTTTTGATTAACTTCGAAAAGATTAATTTGTTGAAATAGTGATTTGATTTTTTTTCAAAAAAAAAAAAGACTTGTGTAAAATAGATTTAGGCGACTTAGTAGGAATTTTAACTAAGTCTAAACAAAACTAATAAATAAAAAAACACATAAAAGGGGAAGGGAGGAGAAAGTAAAGGATTTAGGTCCTTGGACCCAAATCAACGAGACTTGTCCTAGTCTAGTTGGGCTTCCGACCCATTTCACCTGTCCCAAACTATTTTTTGAGCCTTTGACTCGAGTCTGTATTAAATACAACTTTGGCTTCGAGGCCCCAACTTTTCCTTCTTCGTCTATCTTTTAGCACCCGCACGTCATGTAGTGGATCTTGGGTTTAAACTTCGAACTTGACTCGAAGGGGTGAGCATCATTTACTCATTATGAAATGCAAGAGGAGAGGAGTCCATTTGAACTCGAGATATTTTTTGCATGCAAAGAAAAGATAAAGAAATTAATATACATTCAAGGCATACAAGTGACATATTTCAAAGCAAAAGAAAATATCAAGAACCAATTTTTGAATGATAATGATAAGCACACTTGTACAAGAATGAGAGTCAACAAATAAGATGCAAAGCAAAGACACCCACTTACATACCTCATGATTTATGTTCATACAAGAATGAATAAAGGTAAAAGGAAGAAGGTCATATTCAATGAATTAATACAAGAAACAAACAACGTAAGCTTGCGAAAGTAAAGGGATGAGGCAACAAGGAAAATACTCATGACTTCT
>NC_061118.1:145040542-145045418 GCF_002878395.1 Capsicum annuum
ATATCTTACGCATTTGATGTCGAAAATGCGATGAGTCTGGCAGACACCATCAAAATGACAATCAAGCATCGTATCAAGACTATGTCGAGGTCATGATATTTCTCCGTAATCATCTTAATGAAAGCTTAAAAATGAAATATCTCACTATTAAGGATCCACTTATAGTGTGGAATAATCTAAAAGAGAGATATGACCACATGAAGATGATCGTACTTCCACAAGCACACTATGAATAGACCCCATCTAAGATTAAAAGATTTTAAAAATATAACTGTATATAATTGTGCCATGTTTAGAATTAAATCGCAGTTAAATTTAAGCGGAGAAAGTGTTGTCGATCATGACATGCTAGAGAAAATATTCTCAACCTTTCCCGCTTCAATTATGCTCCTGTAGCAACAGTATCGAGAAATGAAATTCAAAAATTATTCTAAACTGATTTCACATCTTCTTGTTGCTGAACAACACAATGATCTTTTGATAAAACATCATGAAAATAGACCTACTAGTACTACTCCATTTTCTAAAATAAATGTTGCAAATTTTCACCAATCTAGACGTGAAAGAGGCCCTGGCCCTAATCGTGATTGTGATCGTGGTCGTGGTTGAGGAAGAACTTTTCATCAAGGTGGTCATCTTGCATTAAACAATGAACCTCAACACCAGCAATGTAAAAAGAAGGGTGAAAATACTGAAGCAATGCAAAAGAAAAATTCAGAAAATAAATGCTATCGGTGTGGAGGAAAGGAGCACTGGTCATGTACCTGCCATGAGCCAAAGCATCTGGTTCAGGCGTCCCTCAAGAAAATGAATAACAACGTAGAAATAAATTTTATCTCTGAAGATAATGTTGAGTCTATAAATTTAGATGTACATATTTCTTTGCAATTTCTAAAGGACATGTTAGTCACGGTGTCGGTGACGAATTTGCAATATTGTGAGTGTTTTACTTTTCTTTTAATCCACCAATTCTTGCGTTGTTAACATGCAAGGCCTTAGTTCATAATTTCTTATTTCTCCAAACAATGTGAGAAAATGTACCAAAGAAATGATAAAAAGGAAAAAAAATCAAAGAACTAAAATTATTGAAGCAATTCAAAATACCATGTCTTATTAATTCGGATTGTGAAAATTATCTTGTATATAGTTATTAGATTATTTATTGTAAGTAATAGCAATATTTTTATATAATTATTGAATTAAGGATTTAATTGAAATATTGCTATGACTTGCAATATATAATTTAAAGATGTATATTTTGATATTTTACCCTAAATAGTACTTACCAAAATATCAATCCTTCCAACTTTGGTCTTGATGTCCCTTTGTTTCCCCCACTCACCACTGTATACCTGACCATATCGTATAGTCGTATTACCCCCCACCCCACCCCCGCACCCCCCAAAAAAATATTAGTATAATTCTTTTTTATAATATTAACGTAATTTTTGATTTGCTATAGTTAGTTAGTTATCATTTTTACCAAATCACATATTACTTGCCTAATAATTAGTGTAATTTTATAAATGATATAGTTACAGTATGAACGTGTAGAGCTTAGAACTTCATCGAAGAAAATAGACAAAGAAAACAGCTAAGGAATTGTATTTGTACAAATGTATACCTTGTGCTTTCGAAGCTGGTGATTTTCTCTGCCATTGTTGAAACTATAAGTAGCTCTCTCTCTCTCTCTATATATATGCTAATATTCAGAAGGAATTTCACGTAAAATTCTCCATGTAATCTACACAAAATTAATGCCATTATATATTCCGCGAATATTAATTATGTGTGTTGTTTTTCAAAACAAGATCCTCAAAGTGTGGTATTGTTTTGGAGAGTTCAAGCAACAAGACACTTATAGTAGGCTGTGTTTTTTGACAGTAAAGTTGTGTAAATCAGAATAAAACAGTGTAGCCGAACGAGTGAATGATTCATATAGCCAATCCCAAATTTTTTTTGGATTAAGGAGCAGTTGATTGATACAATGCTGGTACTTTAGTGAGTGAGGTAACATACAAAATGGTGATAAAACTCTCTGGAAACTCTTATAGTGACAGATTAGGGTCATGGCCATATTCTGATTTTCAATTCAAGTTCAACACATCATTAGAGAAGAATATATCCCTCAAACTATCAGGTACAACATATGACTGTATTTCATTAAAAGATTATTAGTACATGTCGTTACAGGCCTTATAGGCTTATATAATCAGCTGCACGTTTACAGTGACCAACATACCTTTATTTGAAAGATGAGACTTCTTTCCGAACAAAGAATAAACCAGAAGGGCTGTTATCAGGCTGCAGAGCAAGCCTTACAGGACTCTTCGCGCCTTCTTCAGCAGGAAATACCCCACGATTGTAACTGATATCCGTTTTCACATAACCAGGGCAGATGCAATTTATCTGTATAGATGGGTGCTTCTTTGCCATGATCCTGGAGTACGCGTTCATCACTGCTTGAGAGAGTATGTAGGCTGACATGAGAGAAGGCCAGCCCTTGGCTTGAAGTGAATCTTCTTTGAAGTCCTTCAGATATTGATTTATCACCTCTTCTATTTTTTCTTCTGTGAGGTGTTCAGTGTCACTTAATACTCCTTTAGCCTATTCATGTTTCAAGTTCTGGAAATGTAGTTAGGAAAATTTCAGTCAGCTTCTCATGTAATATTTGCATTGAATTATCAAATTGGCAGATAAATAACCTATCTTAATCATTTACATTATGTATATTAAGTTTCCTGTGATTGCTAACGTATTACGCAGACAATCCTCGGCGACTTGGAATATTGGAGGAGTGGAAAAAATGCTTCAGTCATTCTTTTCACACCATAATAGTTTGTCTCAAGACACTCCTTTGCCATAGTATTGTTTTTAAATTTTAAATACAAAGAGTTTATTCGAAACGAAATCATATTATTGGTGGTGTTCAGTATAATTAAGTTATAATTCCTAGTAGCATATATGAAATAGTAGAGTATATTCAGATGATTAAGAAGCCATATCTGAAAAAAATCAGCAAAAAAATACTCGTAAATAAGGAAGTAGGAATGCACATCCTTTAATTAACTATCTCCAAAATAACACTATAACAGTAGTGAATAATTCATAATTAAAACGATAAAATTAGGGTAACTTAAAAGAAATATATCTCCATCTTATTCTTGCAATGTATATAAAACTGATAGAAAACGATTCAATTCTGCCACACACGCAAACCAATTTTGTGAATCAATCAATGCTCAAAAAAAAGTGACCTCCTTTCTGTAAAAGAAAAGGCCAGAAGGTCCATCGTTTGGAAGCAAAGCAAGATTCACCAAGCTCTCAGCACCTTCTCCAGCAGTTAAGCTTCCAGTATTTGCATTTACGTCTGTTTTGCAATAGCCAGGACATACAGAGTTTATTCGAAAATTCGGATATTTGGTAGCTAAAACTCTTGTGTAGGCAATCAACGATGCTTTTGAGACTTTGTAGGCTGTGAAGTAACTTGGCCATCCTTTGGATTCTGTTGATTTCTCTGTGAAATCTTTGAGAAATTCATTCACCACCTGATCTACCTTTTCTTCTGTGAGGCTATCAGCATCACGTAGCACTTCTGTTGCCCATTTGTTGCACAATAGCTGCACAAGAATTGATCAGATTACAAAAATTCCCATAGTAGTAAGTTGGTTAAAACAAAGATTACTAACCTTTAACGATCAAATTGAATGTATGTAGAGGTCGACAAAACAGAAAGTATAATTAACTTTAACGATCCCAAGCTAGAAGCGACATTAACAATCCTCGGTGAATTAGAGAGTTGAAGGAGGGGGATAAATGCTTCGATCATTCTTTTTGCACCATAGTAATTTGTCTCTACGCATTGCTTTGTCAACTCATAATTTGTAACAATTCCAGGATATGATTTCGTCCAACCTCCCTCTTCCTGCATAATTAATTAATAGTAATAAAAATTGTTGCTATTGTATTTAATTCTTTGAATGTATATATGTAGAAAATTGTTGACAAAAAGATCGTCTCCATATTTCTTTTTATTGACAAGGCTATATATCTTACTCCGTTTTCAGTAGAAATGATTAAGAAATCTCTTTCTATTATCTCTTTTAGCATAAGTACATCTCCTTCTACCATTAATCCACCAATTCCTGCGTTGTTAACCTGCAAAAAAATTAATTAGTAATTTATTATTTCTCCAAACAATATGAGAAAATGCACAAAAGAAATGATAAAAAAGAAATTATTTATGACTGTTCACTCATTTTTGTACATCTTCTTGAAGATTTCAAATTTTTAGAGAAATGTAAATTACTTTACATTCTTGCCTATTTTAATCTTTTATTACTTAACTATTATTATTTGTAATATCATCAAGAGTTGGCTATTAACTCCGTCATGATTATAGAATATTTAGTTCTTTTTTCTTATTATTTGCTACATGCATATTAATTAAAAGAAATTTTGTTACGCCTCAATAAAATTAGTAATGCAAGACATAGCCATTTCTTACTTGTACTTTTTCTTTTGAGTTTTACTTTTTATATATATAAAAAACTAGTCCTGGACATCTTGCCTAGGGGATTTACTTTTAAAAAATACCCATTTTTGTAGATCTCAAGGAGGCTAAGCAGTCTCACCTAAAATAAATTGGATACCAAATAGTACTCCTCTATGTACCGTCTCAATTTACATATATATATA
This sequence comes from Capsicum annuum, assembly GCF_002878395.1. NCBI lineage: Eukaryota > Viridiplantae > Streptophyta > Magnoliopsida > Solanales > Solanaceae > Capsicum > Capsicum annuum. The sequence continues at coordinate 145,045,241 of NC_061118.1, forward strand.
TTTTCATGTTATGATTTTAAACATATCATCTTGAGTTGTTAAGGAAAACATAGAGACTAATATATAGGACCGAGTTGACAATTATATACCGAGTTAGAAAAAAGACTTTTTCTTCAGAGTTGAAGTTAGGGATACATGTAAAAAATCTTAACAGGAATAAAAAAATGTATTTTTGCCG
>NC_061118.1:145045518-145052563 GCF_002878395.1 Capsicum annuum
TTTGAAAACACATGGGCATAATGCAATAGTTTTTTTCCAACAACAATGCAATGCAGCTGAGCTAGGTGGAATACCCTACATCATCACATTTACACCAACTATCAATCTTTGGTTGCCGCCGAGATTAGAGTATAAGTGAGGAAAAAACACACAAGATCACACAGCAGGGTGTCTCGACCCAATGAAGTATGGTAGTGCACAAGATCATAAAGCAGGGCTCCTAATCATAGTCCCAAAGTGGGATAATATATATATCAGGTACACAAGATTACAAAGCATGGTACCAATTTCCCCTTTCGGCAAACACGATTTTCAGCGATGAGCCTTTACACTCAAATGCCTTCTTCGGGCATCCACCTATCTCATGAAAAATCAATGTATTCAACTTTATTTAATTCAATCACATGTCATATTCTGTAGGGTATCATCATACTCGACTTGCAAGTCATCATATCACATCATTCTTCTCATGCAACCATTATATTCAACATGTTTCAACATAAACAACCCTATCATTGCAAGTCAACAATTGTATCTAAACATAACAATCTTCAAAACATTTTATGTTATGCTTGTCAAGATGATTTCAAACAATTCACATCATATGAAAATTCAAAACAATTTCATATCAAGAGAGGGATTTCATATAATTCATGCTCTCAAGTTAACATCTTTTTGAATCACAAGCATATACATATATAATATATCAAATCACTTCGAAAATTGGCCTAAAGACCAAATCAATATCATAGAGATGCTTAAAACATGATTATATTCATAATTTCAAAATCCCCATTTTTAAAACATGAATTTATAAGCCCAAGAGATTTTTGAGATAACCCCACGTACCTCTATATGTGAAGATAATAGGTGCTTCTTGAAGCCTACGTTCTGGGGATTCCAAATATACAATTAGTTTCAAAAACCCATAGTTGAATTTTGAGTTGTTTGGATTTTTATTTTGAAACCCTTGAGAGAGTTCTTGAGCAATTTTGGTGAATATGAACGTAATTTGGCTCTTTAGGGATTAAATTCCGTGTTTAAGTTGATAGGGGAATGGTAAATTACCAAATTGCCATTAATTTCCCGAAGGAGGCTGAAAATAAGCCTGGCATGATATAGCAGGAGACGCGACCCTTAGTGCACTACGATTAAGCAGGCGTCGCCCGCTCAATCGCGGGCTAAGGTCTAGTGCACGCGATCCAGCATACGGCACGGGCCTATCGCGCTGCATGACCCGGTAAAAATTGCATGTCAAATTCAGCTCGTAAAACTCCATGAGAGATTCCAACACTTAGAAATTTTTTTTGCTAAGTTTTCAAGTTCAACACTTACTCTTATTTTAGACCTCCTAACTTTAGGGATTTATTTGATGACCTTCCCGACCTTCATTTTTAGATTTTCAAGTTGCTTTATGATGGGGAAAGTCCCTAGTACGTATTGGACACATTCCGGGTGCATTTTGGGTGCATTTCAGTGGCTAACTCACTGGTTTGAAATGCTTCCATATTCCGGGCGCATTTCAGGTCAAAAATTTCAGACAACTTCAAACTCCCATAACTTTCTAAATAAACTGTGAGAGATGCTATATATCAATATAAATATCTTTGAGTCTTATTTCCAATGCAATTAGTTTCATCTAATTTGAACATTAGAGTAAAAAGTTATGATCAATTTACTTCATCCTATCAGCCTGAAAACAATAGAGGAAAGCTGCGTCTTTCTTTCTTTCTCCAGGGGTATTTTAGTCTTTCCCACCTCTATATATATATAGAAAAACATGAGATTCAGCATAATTTAGCAACATATGCTTGATTTCTCTCAAAATTCATCAAGAACAAGAAGAGGGTTTGCAATTGGGGATTTAATTTCAAGAAATTCTCTCCGTCGATCTTCATAAAATGAAGAACTAAGGTATGCATAGTGTTCATCCATGGATTCCTTTCATCCATGTAGCTCAAGAATCAAGTTTTAAGTTATGTATCATGTATATTTTGTGGTGGGATGCTTATGTTCATGTTGATGATGTTAAATTGTGTTTTTAATTCCATGAGTTATCTCAAGAATCATGAAAACTAATTTATTTTGTAATATTACTCATATGAACTTTATGTTAAGTTCTTGAAATTGCAAGTTGGACATTGATGATCATGTTGTTGGTGTTGAATGATTTCCAAGTTGGGATCTTTATGTGAAATCATGAAACTATGTTGAAATATAAGTTGAAGTCCATGAATTTGGTGATTTATACTTTGTGAAAATTTTATGATTTCACCTATACCTAAGTTGTGCATGAAAGGTGTTTGATTAAATGTTTAAGAGAAACAAAAAACATGTAGTATGGATTAATATGGCCTAAAAGGTGAATTCATGCCATTGACCTCATGCTTGAATGGCTTACATGTTATTGTTGTACAATGAATATATTTTTGGAATGTCATGATATTAGAGTATGAAATTATGATCTTGATTATATACATTCCTACTATGAACAAGATTACGTTAACCATGTACTTCATGAAATCCCCAACTTATTTTATTATGAATGGTTGATATTGATCATGTATTTAAGAATATCAAGAAGTGTCAGTTTCCTTCTATCGAGTCCTGGGGGTACTTGTACCAAAAAAATATAGCTATGTGCCTAGATCCATGTCATGTTTTCAAGATACTCTCAGTCAAGCCATGTTCAGTAGACTTCAGTCAGTCTCATAACTCAGGAAAACTCATGTAAAGGCAGTATCAGTTCAGTTTTACTCAGTACTCAGTGATCTACGTAATCTCAGTAATATTCTATCAGTCTATGAAATTTAGTAAATCTCAGTATCAGTACAATTTAGTTCATTATTCAATTCAGACATCAGTAAACTCAGTCAGCTAACAGAACTCAGTAGCATTAGTCAGTTAATAGAATTCAATAGTGTTCCGCTATCCATCGGAACTCAATAAACTCAGTTCATGTTCAGTTCAGTTAAACAGAATAATCAGTAACAGTTCAGTTAATTCTAGTATGAACTAGGAAATTGGTTCAGTATAATCAGCTCAGTGTCATTTAGTTGGGAGTAGGATTTAGCACCGAGCAAACCAGGGATGGGAACTCACCTGCCAGTAGAGGGTGTGATTCTTAGAAGCAGTCCTTGCATTCCATAACTATGTATCCAGCATAGGTTGAGGCATCAATACCTGTTAGTTGAGGGTAGATGAGGTGGCTTAACCTATCCGATGAGGGTTCCCACCATTCTCATTAGAGTACCTGCCAGATGAGCGTCACTCACAACTTGTCCTTACCAGTGGCATGGTATTGACATCCTTTTAATTAGGGCAGAGATTGGACTCCAGCTTAGCTATTATAGCATATTTGGGGCATGTCGGTTAGATAACTACTTCCCATAGTTTTAGTATCAGTCTCATTAAAAGAACTCAGATAGTTCTTCAGGATATCAGGACTGTCAGATACAGTCAACTCAGATATAGTACGGAACTCAGCTAGTTCCATCAGATTTAGGACTGTCAGATATAGTCATTCATGCTATCAGTTATCAGAACTTATGTTATCAGATATATCGGTTATCAGAATTTAGTTATCATTCATGATATGTTATCAGTAAATATATGTCATCAGTATTCATACTCAGTAGTCATGTTATCGCGAGCTCAGTTTCAGGACTGTTATATACGGTCAATCAAATCAGTTCTTCATAATTAGAACTATCCAAAACAATCATTCCTTTATCAGTAATATAGTATCAGTCTCCCAGTATTCAGTAATACAGTATCAGTTCCTCACTTATTAGTGAATTACATATCAATTTTAGTAAACTCAGTCATTCAGTGTCTCAATATTAGTAAACTCAGTTATTCAGTATCTCAGCATCAGTAAACTCATGTTGTCAGTATTCAGACTCAGTAGTTAGTATCACCAAGTTTAGTTACAGTTACTTATGTATGTATCTATTCTCACGTTTATATCAGTCAGCGTTGTTCATGCATATAAAACCCTTTGCATTTAGCCTACCTCACTCGTATACTAAGTACATTTAGTCATACTAACGCATTCGCGCTATGGTGTTTTATTTGGCGCCATAAGTACAAAGGCACGGGTTTCAAAGCACAGTAGCATTGTAGATTTTAACAGTTAGTGCTCCTCTTCATTCGAGGACAATATTATTATTATTTCATTACAGTATTTTAGATTAGTTTTTCATTTCATGGATTTAGTTGGAGACATGTTCCTTTAACTCCTTATTCAGTTTAGTTAGAGACTTTCGGACTAGATGTCAAATTAGATGTTCAGACTTTAGTATTTATGTTTCTTTTTGGTATTGTTATACCATGTTTTTCATATATGTATCAATATTGAATCTTATGGTCTTACAGTTCATGTTTCACATATTTTATGAGATATTATGCAGTTTACAGGTATAGATATCAGTCATGGATTAGTTTGTGGTCCTTCGGGGTTATGAGCACCATGTAGGATTTTGGTTCAGAAAATCGGGGCGTTACACATGCACTGCCACTGGATTGGAAATCCAAACTTGTCCTTAAGCTCATCTAAAATTCCAAAACTCTTCCGAGACATACTACAACCTTTCCCCATCGCAATACAATAAGAAAATCCAAAAATGGATGTTGGGAAGGTTGAAAAGTAGTATCCCGAAGATTGCCAGCTAAAATGACTCTAAGTCCTCATTACACTTAGAATTTTTTTTTCAAGTTTTAAGTCTAAGAGCACACTATTAAAGACTAATCCATGCACAACTTTTATGGGGCTTTACACATCGTTTCTAGTGACGGGATTAGAATGGATCCCCAAAAGGTTGAGGCAGTGAGAAAATGGCCCAGACCCATGACTTCAACCGATATTTAAAGCTTCTTGGGTTTGGCAGGATATTACAGAAGATTTGTGGAGAGTTTTTCCTTCATAGCTGCTCCACTTACTAGATTGACTAAAAAAAGATGAAGTTTGCTTGGTCTGATTCTTGTGAAAATAGCTTTGAGAAGTTGAGAGAAAAGTTGACTACTGCACCTATTTTGACCCTTCCCGAGGGTGTAGAGGGCTTTGTGGTGTATTATGATGCATCTCGTGTGGGACTGGGTTTTGTGCTGATGCACCATGGTAAGGTGGTAGCTTATGCATCTAGGCAACTGAAGGTGCATAAGCGGAACTACCCCACTCATGACTTGGAGTTAGCGGTTGTGGTATTTGCACTTAAGATCTGGTGGCACTATTTGTACGGTGTTCATGTTGATATCTTTACTGATCACAGGAGTCTGCAGTGTGTTTTCTCGCAGAAAGAGTTTAACCTCAGGCAGAGACATTGGTTGGATCTTCTGAAAGATTATGATATGAGCCTACACTACCATCCGATCAAGACAAATGTTATAGCTGACGTCCTTAGTAGGTTATCTATGGGCAGTCTTTCTCATGTTGAGAAAGAAAAGAGGGAGATGATAAAGGATATTCACCGAATTGCAAACTTAGGAGTGTGACTCTTGGATTCTGAAGATAGGGGGGATGGTCTATGAGATAGCTAAGTGATCCCTTTGTGTAGAGGTTAAGGAGAAGCAGGTTGAGGGTCTCATCTTGATTTAAATCAAGAAAGATATGGGTCAACAGAAGGTAATGTCATTTGAAATTGGTGGTGATGGTATTCTAAGATATCAAGGTAGATTATATGTTCTGAATGTAGATGGTTTACGGGAAAGAATCCTTAATGAAGCTCACACTTCGAGGTATGTCATTCACCCAGGCTCTACTAAGATGTACCATGATCTAAAATTTGTGTATTGGTGGAATAACATGAAACGTAATGTAGATGATTTTGTTTCCAAGTGTTTGAACTGTCAGCAAGTGAAAGTAGAACATTTGAGGCCAGGAGGTAATTCGCAAGAGATAGCTCTGCCATTATGGAAGTGGGATATGATAAATATAGACTTCATTATGGGACTTCTAAACTCCCGAAACCAGTATTACTCCATTTGGGTAATTGTGGGTCAGTTGACTAAGTCAGCCCACTTTTTGCCTATGAGGACTAACTATTCGGGAGATGATTATGCTAAGCTGTATATTGAGGAAATAGTCCATCTTCATGGAGCACCTTTCTTTGTCATATCTGACCAAAGTACGCAGTTTTCTTCATAGTTTTAGAAGTCTTTTCAGAAGGGTTTAGGTACCCAAGTGAATCTAAGCACTGCATTTCACCCTCAGACTGATGGACAAGCTGAACGCACCATTTAGACCCTTGAGGATATGTTGAGGGCTTGTGTAATAGATTTCAAAGGTAGTTGGATAGATCATTTACCGTTGATTGAGTTCGCTTACAATAATAGCTACCATGACAGTATTAAGATGGCATCGTTTGAGGCATTGTATGGGAGAAGATGTAGGTCTCCGATAGGGTGGTATAAAGTTGGTGAGACGTAGTTGTTTGGGCCTGATATTGTTCATCAGGCAATGGAGGATGTGAAAATCATCAGAGAAAGACTTCAGACATCTCAGAGTCATCAGAAATCCTACACTGATTCGAGATTGGTGATTGGGTTTTTCTTAAGGTCTCCCCTATGAAGGGAGTCATGCGCTTCGGGAAGAAGGGTAAGCTAAGCCCACGCTATATAGGGCCGTATTAGATTTTGAGATGGATAAGTGGTGTTACGTACGGTCTAAAGTTGCCTACAAGTTTGGGTTCTGTCCATTCGGTATTTCATATATCCATGTTGAAGAAGTGCATTGGAGTCCATTCTTTAGTGTTGCCAGTAGAAGAGATCAAAGTGACAGACTCCTTATCATATGAGGAGGAAAATATTGCAATCTTAAATCGTCAGGTTCGAAAGCTGAGAAGCAAAGAGATAGCCTCAATTAAAGTATTGTGGAGGAATTAAAAAGTTAAAGAGGCCACTTGGGAATCAGAAGATAACATGAGAGCTAGGTACCCTCACCTTTTTGATTCAGTGAATGATGACATAGAAGGTACAATCCTTGCTTTATTCTTTCCATGTCTTAGCATTCTTGTAATCGTGCTTGACTGTTTTCCCCATCATCATT
>NC_061118.1:145055563-145068183 GCF_002878395.1 Capsicum annuum
TTGGAACAAGAAATCTCTTCTATAAATTACATGTTTGGGTGGTCTGAACTATGTTTTTATGAAAGATCATGCTTATTGCATTATGGCTCAGAAATAGGACTTGCAAGTCTTGGTGTGACGACACCAATTCAGATACTGCCATGTTAATTTAGAACAGAATAGATTGCATGTTTAGAACCAAACTGATATGGAAAACAAAGCTAGAAACCGACACTATAACTAAAGAAAGGAGATGAAAGGAGACGAAGATGATAACAGTGACACAAGATGAAACGAGACATGGATTCAACAAAAATACAAGAGAAATTGCATAGAAAGTAAAGATAGATAGTGAGACCAAGATTATTACAAGATTAAGAACCAAGTGTATTTCAACACTAGCCCATAACGAATGTAATAATCAAAACCACACTCTTACGGTGACCGCCAAGGGAATCAACTCACCTCAAGATCCACCATTTCCAAGGAAATAACAATGTTAGCTTTTCCAAGCCCTAAGCTTCAATGGCTAGTCCAATCCCTAACTAAGAACTACACTAAGGTGGTCTACTCTCAAGAGAGAGGATTTTCAAGTGTTTCATACATTCATCATTCAAAACTCATAAGAAAAGACCTAAAAGAGACTATATATAGCCTAGCTTATTACATGGCAAAATGACCAAGACACCCTTAATGACTAAGGGGTGTCCTTGGTGTGTTGGAAAATACTATGAATTGTCCAAAATACCCTTAAGGCTAAGTGACCAAAATGCCCTTAATGAAGGGAGCCAAAATCGTGAACCAACAAAGTGTGGTCCAACCCAAGAGTCCTCAAGTCTTCAAAGGTCCAAGCAATTTTCCACCTCGGGTTTGTCCAATGGAATGCTCATAATGACCCCTCCAAGAATGATCCCGTGCCCTCCATACGACCAAAGCTTGATTCTTCAGGTAGTGACTTTAAAGGATATCATCGAAAGCTAAGGTGACCATTTGACTTGTATTATCCCCCCCTTCTTGAAAAGTATTCGACCTCGAATCCGTACCTTGCAAAACTAGAGAAAGAAAAAACAAACACAACATCCTCATGGAATGAGGGTTAGGATTAGCACAATAATAAACATCTTCATGCCAAGGTGGCACATACTTGGAGTATAACCAAGGATCCTTTGAAGGGAATATTAAAAACTCAATGAAAAATATACAAAGGATTTGGTTATGGGATTCATCAAGATCTACGCTTTGCTTGTCATGTAGACCAAGCAACAAGTTGAGTGCACCAATATTACCATTCCTACATTTGGCACCAGGGTCAAATGGGAAGAGTGTCCATAGACACAGGTCTAGACAATACTTTCTTTTCCTGTGGTCTCCACCCAATCTAAACGACACTCTCTCTACAATAGAATACATATAATCCAAAGCAAGTAGAGAGTAGATAAAGGTATCACTCAAATTGATTTCTACTAGGGTGCCCTCATGTGTGTACTCAATACTAGTTTCCCAACCATCACCATGAGTACTCTAAAAAATAAAGTCACACAAAGTATAAGAAGGAGTAGCTTCCAAGACCACACATTCCTTGCCCTTAAGAGTACTCTCATCTTCCAAGAAGAGAATTCCATCTTTAGGAGGAAGGTTATCACACCATAGTGGGTTAGTATATATGCTATAGCCTCCAAGACAAGCTATACCAACATCTTCACCACTAGGCTCCGTAGTAGTGTTTATATCATCTTCAAACAAGACATTATACCTAAAGTGTGCATTATCGAACCCACGGGCAGATTTGGAACAAGAAAGTTCTTCACTTTTTAAAAGATCAATATCAAGTTTCAAGGAGGTTTCAAGAACAAGATTACCCCAAGAAGAGCTCTCGAGTTCACTCCTATTTTCTTGACCAACATTTTCAAATTCTTCACTCACTTGAGATTCATTAATCACATCACATATAACCTCAAGTGGTAGGCAAGTTTTACACACAAGTTGATCAACACAATTTTCACACGACGATGTACTTACATTCAACACAATAGCTTCAACACTAGGTGGACACAAATCGACTTTACCAGAAGAGTCAATTCGGTCATCTATAGGATCAACTAGTGTATCCGCTTGCACAATATGTTCATCATCTACAAATAGCAAAGAATCAATATACTCACATATAGGTAAGCTACTACTCACACACAATGCCTTATTAGCCACAAGATCATCATTCACATGCATAAAAGTGTAAGGGTTAGCTATTTTACCTTGAAGTTCATTAGTATCTTCATCTTTACCTTGGTGTGAAGGTCCTTCAAGAACTTGGGCAGCAACTTCCTTCGGGAAGCTCTCATCGCAAGTTGTTTGGATAAGAGGAATTGAATTTTGAGAGAAAAGCTTAGGTAGCAATTGGCATATAATTTCAATGTGTCGTTGCATATCTTCAAGATCGTCATTGATGCTATCACACATGGACTTGAAATTATGGGAAGCTATGGTACCTAACCCAAAAAAAAAAGAGATAACAACAAACAAAAGAAAACAAACAAGATTAGAAGTAAAAGCTCCTCACCAACACTAGTAGACACTCACTTTTGTGATCCTCACAATTGGAGCGGCAAATATTGAAAGTTGCTTATACTCCGATAGTCAATAAGATGTCAATTCTACTTAGCGACCGGAATAGATTCTTGTTTGATTGATGAAGACACAAAATAGAAAATTCTACTTACGAACTTGAAATAAAAAGTTACGACAAATTAAAAATGAGAAAAGCACACAAATAACGAAGACACGACAAAAACGAATTCAAAAACTAATTTACAATCTAGTAGGTGATTACTAGTTGCTAATTAGTACTAGAATCAAGAAATGAAACTAACGAAACAAAGAAAAGAAACTTTAAAAATTTGAAATTTGAGCTTCAAGGTTTTTTGGAATGTTGATGATGTGGTACTTAGATGACGTGGCAGTTTGGTGACATGGTAATTTGGTGACATGTTAGTTTACAATTTGGATTGGTCAAATTTTTAATTTGGGAGAGTGAAAAATCAGCTAAAGGAGGGAAAGAACAATACTTAGAGCCTTTATCAAAATTCAAAAGACTTTGACTTTCCTTGCACCTTTTTGGCAAGACACCTTTTTGAAAGCCTTTGTCTCCTTTCCTCTTTTGTTTGTCTTGGTATGTACCCTTACTCTCTTTTGGTAATTAGTCTTTTTGAAATTCCTATTGTCCCCTTTCTTCTTTTGTATGTTCTTTGGGATATGTTTCAAGACTAATAAAAGACTACACTCTTTTCACCACTCTTTAAAATCAAACCACACCTATTGAATGTTCTTGTTCAAAATAAATGATGAACATGAGGAACAACAAGAACACTCACAAGATTGAAACTAAACCAAATGAACTCCAAATTGAATGATTTTGGATTTCTCCAGCTCACATTAAACTCCACAACACAACCACACATTTTTCAAGCCACAATATCAACAACAACCCTTCCAACTTCAAGCTTCACCTTACTAGTTTCTTCAACCTCAAACTCAACGATGGTGAACAACTCAAAACCACTCAGATTAAGCTCAATTCCAAGATCTAGACACACTTAGTGTTAGGGAACAAGAACCTAACACTATAAAAAAAAACACTAAAATCTCCTAAATCTAAGTCTCAAATTTTAGCTCAAACACAAAAATGGGATAGATTTCTTTTTTTGAGATTTTTGGTTTTTCAACAATTTTTTTTTCAACTAAAAACCAAGATAGATTTTGTTGAAACAAAATCAATCCTTGCTCTGATACCAAATGATACAGAAAACAAAGCTAGAAATCAAAACTATAACTAAAGAAAGGAGATGAAGATGATAATAATGACACAAGATGAAACGAGACACGGATTCAACACAAACACAAGAGAAATTGCATAGAAAGTAAAGATACATAGTGAGACCAAGATTATTACAAAATTAAGAACCAAGTGTATTTCAACACTAGCCCCTAATGAATGTAATAATCAAAACCACACTCTTACGGTGACCGCCAAGGGAATCAACTCACCTCAAGATCCATCGTTTCCAAGAAAATAATAATATTGGCTTTTCCAAGCCCTAAACTACAATGGCTAGTCCAAGCCCTAACTAAGAACTATACTAAGGTGGTCTACTCTCAAGAGAGAGGATTTTCAAGTGTTGTATACATTCATCATTCAAAACTCGTAAGAAAAGACCTAAAAGAGACTATATATAGCGTAGCTTATTATATGGCAAAATGACCAAGACACCCTTAATGACTAAGGGGTGGCCTTCGTATGTTGGAAAACACTATGAATTGTCCAAAATACCCTTAAGGCTAAGTGACCAAAATGCCCTTAATGAAGGGAGCCAAAACCATGAATCAATAAAGTGTGGTCCAACCCAAGAGTCCTCAAGTCTTCAAGGGTCCAAGCAATCTTCCACCTCGGGTTTGTTCAATGGAATGCTCATAATGACCCCTCCAAGCATGATCCTAAGCCCTTCATACGACCAAAGCTTGATTCTTCACGTAGTGACTTTGAAGGATATCATCGAAAGCTAAGGTGGCCATTTGACTTGTATCACAGACTTTCAGATTTTTAGCCTTAGAATGATGCATATATAGAAATGGTTAAAAATGGACAGAAAGAGATGTTTGGTGGTTCACGTAACGCTCCAAAAATCGGTCCCGGAGCGTTACACGGTGCTTAAGGCTACAAGTAACCCCAAGATAACCCTTTGAGCTTGTCATATCACTCATCAATTATCATCAAGATTACTATACTCAACATCTAAACAATCTCCAAAATGTCATACTATAAAATGAATAAAGTGCGGAAAAGTAACAAAATACGACATCATCTGATAAATCTGATCAATCTAACCATTTAGTCTGACAAGCCTCTACTAAATGTATATCAATGAGCCATTGGGACAGACCCCAACTGACCCGAACATAAGGAAATAAACTGACAACTCAAGTAAAAGAGTAAAATCTGAATAACTAGTCCTCGAACCATGAGGACTCATAACTACAGAAAATGTAGATCACTATGCTCGAAGAATCACTGTCAAGCCTGGGAATGAGCACCTAGACCTACATTATAGGGAAAATGTAGCCCACGTACAAATACGTGGGTCAGTACCATGGAATATGGACCGAGTGTATGGGGGTGTATGAAAGTTTCATAAAAATCAAATATCATAAATATTCGTAGAAAACATGCATGCTGTATCAAATGACTCACATATCTCGAATAAGGTCATCATAAGTAGGGATGAATAATATATGTAATGCAAAACACGTGAGTCATCATATAAGTTCTCAATCACTTTCATCTCATTTTTCAATCCATCAAAATAATCAAATCTCATAACAATCCTCTTTAGAACATATATTCATTAAATCATTCGCAAATAATAACTTTCACCACTCAAACTTTTAAGCAGTCATATTTTCATCTCAGATAAAAGAATACACACACACACTGGGAGTCTCTTAAAACCGACATAAACCATATGAGCTACATGGATTCCAACGTCCAACCCACGTTGGGGAGAGCTGTCCTATCCTTACCATCTGAGTAAGACCTTAATCTTTCATTCACTAGTGATCACTATATCAATCAGCCTTAAGCTCACATCCTAAAGAGGTACGTAGTTCTAGGGAAGTACCAACACAGCTATACCTCCCACTCGGTGCTAAAGACTACTCCCGAACTTAGCTCAAATATTTTCAAAGACAATTCACAACAAAACAATTTCCACAATTCATAACGGGAGCAATCATGCTATCCCTTTTTCATAATCAATCAAAGTGTGGATTCTTTCTCATTCGAGTTTCAAAAATAACTCTTTCAAGACCAAAAAGGTCAAATAAATCAAATACCAAGGTGTGTTTAACACATTACTTCACCAAAGATCTTAAACTCAAAGAGGGTTTATAACCCATATATCAATACTTGAGCAAAACATTTCAAAATTTACACTTTATGTAGCAAACAAGCATAACTCATATGAAAATATGGAAATTCCACTTTAAACATGATATTCACATCAAAACTCATGAAATTCATCTTCAAAACATCTAAAAATATCATAACTTCTTGAACAAGAATATAAAATATAAATTTCCATCTCAAATTCATAAATAAAACATGTAAAATCATGTATCCTCGTAAAATAATATAAATTTTGGGCACAAGAACGAAAGGGTGTTCTTGTTCATAACCCCACATACCTCAAACCTTGGAACTTGGAATGGCTTCCTGAACATCTTAGTAATTTTCGTGAACTTTTTGGGTTCCCCACGTAGCCTTCGTAATGGAGATTTTGAATATATAAAAATATCAAAGTTCTCACGGTTGAATCGTTAGTTATAAAGGTTCTTATGTAGGAACCCTAAAGGGGTTTTTCTTGAGAGAATTTGATGTTAATAGCGTAATGTGCCTCTACAGAACTTTAATATTATGGTTTGGGCGGATCGGGATGGGAAAAGACCCTTCTACCCATGAAAACCGAGTAAAATAATACTGTACGAGGTTACCTTCGCGTCGCGAACCCTCCTTGGGTCAATCGGGTATCACGACGCGACCACAATCAAGGCAGGTGGTCCTTCGCATTAGCTATCACGATGCGACCCCATTCAGGTTGACTAGCCCTTGCAATGCGAGGACCATCGCGACCCCTCACTGTTTTGCTCATCCAAACTCTCCCTTATGCTAGTCTTAAAATTCCGAAGCTCCCCCGAGACGTACTACACCTTTGCCCCATCGCAATGCAACAAAATCTCTCGAAACGAACATCAGGAAGGTCACAAAATAATTTGATAAAGATTAAGGGTCCAAAATAAAACTAAGTGTTGGATCACCTTGTAGAAGATTCTAAGTGTTGAACTCAATAGGACTCATTTCGAAGGTTTTAATGAGAATGAAAATTTTTGGGGTCTTACATTAATTCCCCCTTGGGAACATTCATCCCCGAATGAGGCTAGATATATCACGAGTACACAGGAAATAAAGCATACAGCTGAAACCACTTATTCAACTCATCTCCACATCGTTCTAAACTTCAGATATAACATAGAATGCATAAATTCTTGAAATAATAGTTGAACAATAAGAAATAGCAGCTGAACTGCTGTAATTTTTGAACAAAAAGTGCATGATTTAGAGAAAAACGATACCTTTGGCTTGATCGGAGCTTATGGAAAATAGGTGCGGGTACTTGGATCGCATATCAGCCTCGGTTTCCCAAGTTGCACCCTCCACAGACTGGTTTTGCCACAACACCTTGACCAAGGGAACTTCTTTGTTCCTTAGTCTTCAAACTTGGAAATCAAGAATCTCAACAGGAATCTCATCAAAGGAAAGACTATCCTGAATTTCAGCACTCACAGAAGAATCCACTACCCCAGAATCGCTAATATGCTTTCTAAGCATGGAAACATGAAATATTGGATAAACAGCAGACAACTCAGAAGGCAAATCAACCTCATAAGCTACCTTACCAATGCGGCTAAGAATTCTGTAAGGTCCAACATAACGAGGACTAAGCTTTCCCTTATTTCCAAACCTCTTCACCCCTTTCATGGGAGAAACTTTCAAATACACCAAGTCGCCAACTTCGAACTCAAGGTCTCTCCTCCTAACATCCGCATACGACTTCTGACGACTCTGTGTCGTTTTCAATTTTTCTCTAATCACTTTGAATTTTTCCATGGCCTCAAAGATCAAATCAGGACCACTCACAGCAGCTTCACCTACTTCAAACCAACCTATGGGTGACCTACACTTCCTCCCATACAAAGCCTCAAATTGGCATGCCAATACTAGAGTGAAAACTATTATTGTAAGCAAACTCTATCAACGGTAAATGCTCATCCCAACTCCCTTTAAAGTCAAGCGCACACGTTCTTAACATATCCTCTAAGGTCTGGATGGTTCTCTCAGCCTGACCATCTGTCTACGGATGGAAAGCAGAACTCAAGTGCACTTGGGTACCAAGACCCTTCTGAAAATTTCTCCAAAACTGTGAAGTGAACTGAGTACCCCTATCCAAAATGATAGACAAGGGAACTCTATGCAATCTGACTAACTCCCAGATATATAATCTAGCATAGTCCTCAGCAGTATAAGAAGTATGCACAGACAAGAAATGCACAGACTTAGTCAATCTATCCACCATAACCCAAATAGAATCATGATGGCGCCGGGAAGGAGGTAAACCATTCATAAAATCCATATTTATCTCTTCCCACTTCCAAGTTGGAATACTAAACTCCTGCATCATACCACCAGGTCTTTGGTGTTCTACCTTAACCTATTGGCATGTCGCACCAGGATGAATCTAATATCGCGCCCCATGCGCTTCAGCCAAAATCCTCTGTCTCAGATCATCAACATTCGAAACACATAATCTACCCTGCAATCTCAACACACCATCTCTCCCTTGGGAGAAAACCTCCACCTTTTGGTCCTTGACTGACTCCTTCAGTCTGACCAAACTAGCATTTAAGTCTTGCTTCTCCTTCACTTCCAAAATCAAGGAGAATTTGGAACTACTCTGAACCCCTATACTACCTTCAGTAGAGTCAAACAACCTAATCCCCAGTCTAGCCAAATGGTGCACGCCACGAGCCAACTCTTTCTTACCCTCTTCGACATGCAAAATACTACCCATAGACATCCTGCTAAGGGCATTCACCACCATATTAGCCTTGCCCGAATGGTACAACACACTTATTTCATAGCCTTTCAATAATTCTAACCACCTTCTAGGCCTAAGATTCAACTCCCTATGGGTAAATACATACTGCAGACTCTTATGATCCATGAAAATATCAACATGGACACCATATAAGTAGTGTCTCCAGATTTTCAAAGCAAACACAAAGCAGCTAACTTAAGATCATGGGTGGGGTAATTCTTTTCATTGGGTTTTAATTGTCTAGAAAATTAAGCTATCACTTTACCCTTCTGCATCAATACACAACCCAAACAAACTCTAGAAGAATCATAGTACACCATAAAACCATCAACACCATCAGGCAGATTCAAAACAGGGTTGTAGTGAGTCGAGTCTTCAACTCCTGAAAACTCTTCTCACAAGAATCAGACCATAAGAACTTCACTTTCTTTTGGGTCAACTGGGTTATAGGGGATGCTATAGAGGAGAAACCTTTAACACAACGGCGGTAATAGCCATCTAGACCCAAGAAACTTTGAATGTCAGTCAGAGAGATAGGCCTAGGCCAGTTTCTAACAGCTTCGGTCTTTTGGGGATCTACTCTAATACCTTTAGAAGAAATAATATGACCTAGAAAAGCAACTGACCTTAACCAAAACTCACACTTGCTGAATTTGGCAAACGATCGATGATCTCTAAGGGTTTGTAAGACAACTCGGAGATGATCTGCATGTTCATTCTCACTACGGGAGTATACCAGAATATCGTCTATAAACACTATGATAAACATGTCGAGATATGGTCCGAACACTCGATTCATGAGGTCCATGAAAGTTGTTGGGGCATTAGTTAACCCGAAGAACATAACAAGAAACTCAAAATGACCATAGCAAGTTCGGGAGGCTATTTTTGGGATGTAACACTCCCTTACTTTGAGTTGATGATAGACGGACCGAAGGTCTATCTTTGAAAAGTAACTTGCACCTTGCAATTGATCAAATAAATCGTCTATTCTCGGAAGGGGACACTTATTTTTTATAGTGACTTTATTCAACTGGCGATAGTCAATACACATCCGCAAAGAACCATCTTTCTTTCTCACAAATAACACAAAAGCACCCCAAGGAGAAACACTAGGCCTTATGAAACCCTTATCTAACAGATCTTTGAGTTGCTCCTTCAACTCCTTAAGTTCTTCAGGTGCCATATGGTAAGGAGGAATAGAAATGGGCTGAGTATTAGGAAGAAGATCAATCCTGAACTCTATCTCTCTATCAGGAGGTCTCCCTGGGAGATCTTCCGAGAAGACATCACAAAACTTCTTGACAATGCTAATTGATTGGAGAGTTAGAGTCTCAGACTTAATGTCCTTGACTCTAACCAAATGATAAATGCACCCCTTGGAAATAAGTTTCCTACCTTTGAGATATGAAATAAAATGACTCTTAGGGAAAACGAAACTCCCAGACCATTCAAACACGGGTTCATCAGGGAACTGAAACTAGACTACTCGAGTACAAAAATTTATAGAGGTGTAACAAGAATGAAGCCATTATATACCCAGAATAACATCAAAGTCCACCATGTCTAACTCAATCAGATCAACAAACATGACTCTATAAAGAATGGTAACAGGACACTTTCTATACACTTTCTGGGCAACAATCGAATCACCCACTGGGGTTGATACTAAGATAGGCTCAAGAATATTTTCAGGACTCATTTCAAAATTCACAGTAACTAAAGGTGTAACATAGGAAAAACTAGATCCAGGGTCCAACAATGCATAAACATCAAATTAAAATATACAGAGCATACCGGTAACAATATCGGGAGAGTCCCCCTGCTCCTGGCAAGATGGCAAAGCATAGAACCTATTCTGGCGCTGACCGCCAGCAGTGCTAGAAGAGGCGCCCTGAGCTGAGGCTGGGCGAGTCACCTAAACTGGAGCACTAGTAGTCTCAGTCTGAGTCTGAGGGCGATTATCACGACGTCCTTGCCTGGCATATGGGCACTCCCTAAGTTTGTGACCCAAGTCACCACACCCAAAACAACCCTTCTTCTTACCCCAATACTCACCCGAATGGGTCCTACCATACTTAGGACACGAAGGACAATTTGGCTTACTGCCAACACTGTATTGGGACCTAGATGCATATAACCTGCTACCTTGCTCCTGCCTACCCCTAGGCACGGGAGCACTAGCTGACGATGGTGCTGGTGTAGATGAACGGTACTGAAATTGAGGGTGATTCCCTTCCTGTAATCTAGTCTGAACCTGTCTGTGTTGCTCGGAACTAGCTCTCTTATTCCCTTTTATTTTGTCCCTCTCCTTGATTTTGTTTGCTTTAAGCTGTTGGGCATAAGTAATCATCCTGGAAAGATTTATCTCACTATTTAGCATAGCAGACCTGCACTCCTTAACCATATAGCTAGACACTCCTATCATAAATTTACTCATACTGGCCCAGTTATCAACTACTAAGTCAGGAGCATACTTGACTAACTGATTAAACTTCAGACAGTACTCTCTAACAGTCATAGAGTCCTGTCGTAAGTTCAAGGACTCCTCTACCTTCTCCTCTCTCATCTCTAAAGGGAAAAACTTATCCAGCAATGCATCCTAAAACTCCTACCAAGACGTAGAGGTGGCACCCTCACCTCTACCCTTCCTCCAAGTAACTACCCAATGATAAGCAAGGTCTTTCAATCGATACGATGCCAACTCCACACTATGCTCATTAGATACATATATCATCTACGTAATCTTTCTCACCTTCTCTAAGAACAACTGTGGATCCTCATCTAGCTTGGACCTATAAAATTCTGGCAGATTTATCCACATAAAGTCACGGATCCTCGCAGCAGCTGAATCGCCTCCCTGCTACTATGGATCGAGGAACGGATTGGCCGAACATTCACAGTAAAAGCTTGGGCCAGCGCCTGAAAGGCTGCTCAAAATTCGGCGTGGGACACATTCTCATTTAGTGGTTTAGCTGGCTGAGATTGCTGACCATCATTATTTCTTCTAGCTCAGCGAGGAGGCATATTCTGAAAGAGGAGAGCACGAATTAATAGCAGAAAGAGACACTTTAAGCACGATAGTCTTCTGAAAGAAAGAAATCATACTTTTTCCTAAAACATCTCGTAGCCTCTTGCTCATAGATGTGGCGTGCTACACGCCAATGATCAAGACTCTACTTAACGCGGCTTGTCAGACTCCCCAGGACTCCTTAAACCTTAGGCTCTGATACCAAGTTTGTAACGCCCCAAAAACGGGTCCCGGAGCGTCACATGGTGCTTAAGGCTATAAGTAACCCCAAGCTAACTCTTTAAGCCATTTTTATATCACTCATCAATTATCATTAGGATTACTATACTCAACATCTAAACAATCTCCAAAATGCCATACTGTAAAATGAATAAAGTGTGGAAAAGTAACAAAATACGAGCTCATCTAATAAATCTGATCAATCTAACCATTTAGTTTGACAAGCCTCTACTAACTGTACATCAATGAGCCATTGGGATAGACCCCAACTGACCCGAACATCAGGAAAAAAACTGACAACTCAAGTAAAAGAGTAAAATCTGAATAACTAGTCCTCGAACCATGAGGACTCACCACTGCAGAAAATGTAGATCACTATGCTCGGAGAATCATTGTCAAGCCTAGGAATGAGCACCTGGACCTATATTATAGGAAAAATATAGCCCACGTACAAATACGTGGGTCAGTACCATGGAATATGGACCGAGTATATGGGGTGTATGCAAGTTTCATAAAAAACAAATATCATAAATATTCATAGAAATCATGCATGTTGTATCAAATGACTCACATAGCTCGAATAAGGTCATCATAAGTAGGGATGAATAATATATGTAAAGCAAAACACGTGAGTCATCATATAAGTTCCTAATCACTTTCATCTCATTTTCCAATCCATCAAAATAATC
>NC_061118.1:145071183-145091871 GCF_002878395.1 Capsicum annuum
AAGGGAATCAATACACTCAATAGATGCCTCACTTGAAGGGTAAGAAGGACTTTTCACATTATATTTCAACACCCAAGAGGTGCCTTAAGTTAGGGCTATTATGGTCCTTTAAGAATTTCTTTTTACACTCCAAAGGAGCACCCTTCATTAAGGGTATTTTAGTCAATTGGAATGTAATAGTATAAATAGACAAGTAGCCTTCTATTTTTATTAGGTCTTGACAGAATGAATTGTGTGAATTTTTAGATTGTAATTGTAGTCTTAGCTTGTAGTCTTCTCCATCCACTTAAGAGAGAGAAACTGAAATTTGAGAGTTTAATACAATTGATGGAATTCATTTGTGTTGAACATTTGGCAAAGAAAGGTGGGTTTTGAGGAGTGTGAATTCCTTTGGTCCACCTAAGAGTGAGGTTCAATCTAATGCTGGTGAGGTGTGATCGAAGGTTTAATACACTTTCTTTTGCTAATCTTTAGTATTAGTTAGGGTCTCATTACTATCCTTTAAATTTTATGTGATCTTCTTCTTCATCTCCCTTCTATGTATTGTTTTCCTTTATTTGTGGTTGCTGACTTTTGTTCTTGTGAGTCCAATTTCGATTTTAGTAGTTGATTCTTATATCATTAATAAATTCATAAAGGACCATAATAGCCCTAACTTAGGGTGCCTCTTGGGTGTTGAAATATAAGGTGAAAAGTTCTTCTTTCCCTTCAAGTGAGGCGCCTCTTGAGTGTATTCGTTCCCTTCTCCTCCTTCAACTTGACAAGACTTTAAAAGGCTCCAAACACTTATCAATTCTGAAGCTTGAGCCTTTGACCATGCCTTGTATTCTTTTTTGCTCTTCATGTTTGTATCACTTGAGGATTTCGGTTCCCTTGAGGTCTTCGTAAGAGTATGGTGTTGATATTGTGGGTCTTAGGGGTTCTAGTGTTTGATACACACTTTAGTTTCTAAAGCTTGTAATATTGTATGCCTCATTATCTATCATTATATTATTATTGTTGTTACCTTGTGTTCTCAGTTTAGTGTTGTTGTTTTCATCTCATTTTTGTATTTTTTTTGACTGATTTGTATCATTTGGTTTCAAAGCAAGGCTTGATTTTGTTCCAACAAAATCACTCTTGGGATTGTTGCCTAGAAAATCCAAAAATCTCACAAAAATAGTTGTTCTTGTGTTGTGTGTTGGCCGAAACTATAGTTGTCATGTGTTGTATCTTGGCCGAAAGTTTGAACTTAGATCTAGGGGTCTTTTGTGTGTTTAGTGTTAGATTCTTCTTCACTAACACTATTTGAGTCTAGATCTATGTTCTTGAGCTTGAAAAACGTGTTTTGTTGATGTTGTTGTTGAAGATTGGTGGCTTGAAGAGGTGTAGTTGATGTTTTTTGTTGAAGATTTGAGGTTGAACATGTGTTGTTGATGTTGGAGGGCCCAACGTGAACCTTAGAACTCTAAGTTCAAAAGTTGTGTACTTGGTGTTCTTCACAATCTTCATAACTTGTTGAAGAAAAAGTGGTGGTTTGATCTTAAAACAAGGAGGAAAAAAGTGTAGTCTTGTGTTTGTCTTGAAAAACGTTCCCCAAAAATATACCAAAGAAGTAAGGGGGAAAAATACTTTCAAAAAGACTTGCTGCCAAAAGGGAGAAAGGGGACTTTCCATGGCTAACAAAAAGGAAAGAGCCAACAACCCTTCAAAAAGGAGTCTTACCAAAAAGGTGCTAAAACAAGTCAAACCTTTTTG
This sequence comes from Capsicum annuum, assembly GCF_002878395.1. Taxonomy (NCBI): domain Eukaryota; kingdom Viridiplantae; phylum Streptophyta; class Magnoliopsida; order Solanales; family Solanaceae; genus Capsicum; species Capsicum annuum. The sequence continues at coordinate 145,072,921 of NC_061118.1, forward strand.
AATATAAAAAAAGGCTCCAAAGCTTGTTATTGTTCCCTCCAAAACCGATTTCTCTCTTCCAACTTAAAGATTGACCAAATCTACATTGAAAACAAGAAACAAAATTCAAAAATTTTCAACCAACCAAAGGCTGCCATGACACTAAATCCATACAACTCACGTCTTAAGCTCAAAATTTTGGATTCTTAGTTTTGTTGCTTTGGTTGCATTGTTTGTTTCTAATACTAATTAGCAACTAGTAATCATCTACTAGGGTGTGAATTAGTTGTTTGAGTCCATTTCTTTCGTGTTATCTTTCTTTGTGTGCTTTTATCTTTTTGTAATTCATTGTAGCTTCTTGATTCAAGTCCGTACATATTTTCTCTAAGTCGTTTCAAACAAGAATCTATTCCGACCTTAAGCCGCAATTGGAACCAAGTAACCTCATTAGAGTATAAAAGGGATACCAATACTTATAACTCCAATTGAGTGACATTTCAAAAGTGTGAGCTTGAGAGTTTGTGAGGCTGATATTTACTAACCTTGACTTATTTTTTGTGTTTTGTTTAGAATTTCTTGTTAGGTATAATGGCATCGAGAGATAATGATCAAGGTGTTTTGGGAGAGGTAAATATGGATGACTTAATGGCGGCCATAATGGGTGTGAAACATGATCTTAGTAGTCAAATGGAGAGGATGGAAGGAATAATGGAAGGGTTGGAAGGTTCTCTTTCAAGGAGAATGGACACCTTGGAAGTTCGTCAAGACTACACCCACTCAAGTCCTAAAAACTACCATGACTCATCTAGTGGACATGCTCCCCACACCTCTCCTACTATAACTCCGAAAATACTTTACCAAATGTTCTATCCACCTAGACAAGTACATGAACCCATCAACCAAGTCCCTACTTATCCAACAACCAAAACCAAATCCACCAAGAAGCTCCACAAAACCAAGAAATGTCGAGTCCCTCTTAATCGAAACCAACCAATCCAAATTTATGATATGGAAGGTGAGGGTTCTTATAGAGGTGAGGAGTTAGATAAAGTGGCTCTCTTTACAAAATTTGTGTGCAATAGAAGAGAAGCTCAAGGAGGAGGACATAGGGGCTGAGGAAGAAGGTTTGGTCCAAGTGGATCAAGGGGAAATGTGGGTAAAGACACGGGTCTCAACTCAATCAAGATCACTCTTCCTTCCTTCAAGGGAACTAGTGATCCATCTATCTACTTTGATTGAAAACTACAATGCAATCGGATTTTCCAACTCAATGAGTTGATTCCACACAAAAAAACTGTACATGCCATTGCTCAACTTAAATGATATGCGTCTACTTGGTGGGATACAAAAAGATTGCAAAGGGAAAGAAATGACAACCTCGACCTTCTGGATTGGGATTAATTGAAAGCACTAATGAGAGAGAGATATGTCATGGAAATATTCAACCAAGAGCAACTAACAAGGCTCTACAATTTGAAGCAAGGGGATAGAAGTGAGGAGGAATATTATGAGGAGTTTCAAAACTTGATCCTTTATCTTGATATTGTTGAACCTCTAAGTCATTGCATAGCTCGGTTAAAAGGTGGTTTAGATTATGAAGTTGTTTCTCAACTAATTGTCCATAAGTTTAACCTAATAGAGGACCTTGTTGAAGCGGCCATTGAGGTTAAAAGAAGTAATATTGCCAAGAAGACCTTCGGATGGAACAAGAACAAGGACTCCTACAAGTCCTTAGAGAAGAAACCCATTGATAGGGAAATCCAAAGGTATCCACCACGGGTTAAAGGTAATCCATCTTCCATTCCTAACCCTAAAGTTATTGTTTGTTTTAAATGTCAAGGTTGGGGTCGTAAGGCTAGTGAATGCCCCAACCGAAGGAACATTGTGTTGATGGAGGGTGATCCTTACTTTGTTGGGGGTAAAGTGACCCTAAATGATAGTAGTGAGGAAATCCCTTAAGAGGATGATGACAATAATGGTGAAGCTAAATTGGCGGAGGAAGAAGAAAATGTCTTAGTACCTTGTGGGTTGATAATGAAACCTCCTAATGAATATGTTTGGCCCAAATAAGGAGAAGTCTTAAACTCTAACCTCATGATGAGGAAGGACCCGAATGGTGAAGGTGAGACGTTGTGGGTTCAAAAAGAACTTGGTGTCAAAACCAAGAACTTGTTATTCACCATATTCGGCATTAGGAGATGAATTCCCATGGTGCAAGTTTAGAAGGCAAGAGAGCAGGCTCAAGTCTTTGCTCCAAAGTTATGTACCTATTCCTTTATTTCTATCTTTCCTTGGAATTATGATGACAATTACCCTAGAGTAGACAATGTTATGAAGATATTTGATTTAAAGTTCTACTTAGATGGTATTGATGTCATTTGGAATGGCTTGAATGTGCATGGAATACATGGCCTTCCTATTTCGGTTTGCAAGCTTATTTGCTATTCCAAGAAGAGTCTATGGACTCAACTTGATAAACAACTCTAGTCTCTTGTTTCTTGTCGCACTTATGTGGATAGACAAGTTGTTTATTCTTTGGAAGGGTGTTCGGGTTTGGGTGATTGGAATGATACGAGAATAATCATGGATGTGCACTTATGAGAGTGTGTGTTGGACCTGAGCCTTGGCGAGTGCAATTGAAGTGTAAAAGAGGCCCAAAATTCACCCAAAATCAGTCCATAACTTACACTTGATCGATGCCACTCTTTGAAGGACCTTTTGGTCATTTTTAACTTATGTCTTGTAATAGCTATATAAGGAAGATTATGGGATTTTTACACTTAGATTATTGATGATGTTGTAAGTCATAAGATACAAAACAAAATTCCCCTCTCTCTAGGAGGAAAACCCGAAACTAAGACAAGAAACTAGTGTGGACCACTAGTGATTGTATTTTCTTGGAAACGTCAATGCTTGAGAGGTGGAATCCGATCTTGTGTCACGTAAGAGATAGGTGAATCATTGTGTGTGGTGTTAAGGGTCCAAAAGTGGAATAAGCTCTTGGGTTCTTAAGATTACACCTTTGTGGAGTCTATTTATCTATCCTTTGTTTTAATTGTAATCTTATAATTTGTGTTCTTGTTATTCAAGTCGTGCCTCTTGTTGTTGTTATAATATTGTTCTTGTTCCGTCCATATTGTTGTTATCTAGTTTGGGTGGCTGATTCTAGTGTTTAAACACCTTGTTATTCTTGTCATACTGTTGTTCTTATTGTTTGTTATTGAAGCCAAGACTAGATCTCCAAAAGGGCTCTCGGGTTTGGACCATTTTGTGGACTGTTTTATGCTTTTCTTGTGTTTCCAAGTTTTTATTGTATCATGCTAGGATTACCTTGGGTCAAAACAGCTTTATGTGCTAATAACCATGTGAACCAGCCCCCATAGGTATGGCCTAGTAGTTCAATGAAGTAGAGTTGAGTACCATGAGATCTCAGGTTCAATTCCCAACAGAGACAAACACTAGGTGATTTCTTCCCATATATTCTAGCCTTAGTGAATAGAGTTACCTGTTGCTGGTGGGAGGTGACAGTATCCCGTGGAATTAATCGAGGTACGCGCAAGCTGGCCTGGACACCACTGTTATAAAAAAAAAAAAACCATATGAACCAAGAGACCTTGAAAGGTGTACCATAGAGAAGACATCTTGAGCAAATCTGGAGACTTTTTTTTTGTAGATTATCTTGTGTTAGGCATGCTTTCTTAGCTACCAGCCAGACAAAACAGGAGACACCTTTGCGGGGAGGGGGATTTTAGTTTTCCAATTGAGTTTCCAGGGCAATATTATAGTTAAAGAGGTTCTGTGGTTGAGATTCCAGTAGGTGTTTTTGAGTGTGCCATTGCTGCTAAGTGTCCACTTAAGCTTGTCTGATAAATGTGAGGTGCCAGAAAAAGTGTTAAGAGTCTGTAGAAAAGTGTGTCTCTGTCAATCTCCCATCATTGAAAGCTCTTCTTAAAATTAAGTTCCATTCTTCTTGGGTCCAAACTTGATAGACAGTAGCTCCTTTAAGGAATTGATGGAATAGAGGTCAGGGTACAAGTTTTTTCATGTAACATTGCCAATCTAGATCTCTTCCAATAGAGAAGTTTATTCTCTATTTCCCAAATGTTGATATGGTTCTGGAAGCTTGGCCATAAATTCATGAGTGTTATCCAAACACAACTTCCACAAGCAATATTTATCTTTTTGGTAATCCATTGATTAAGCATACCATATGTTTGGAAAATGTATCTTCTCCAGTAAGTTGAGTCCATAGTATTAAACCTTAAAAGTCGTTTCTAAAGAAGGCCTCGATTCTGAAGCTTAGGATTTTACTACCTAGATCGCCCTGCTTTTTGCTGAGAATCATGGTGTCCCGATTAACCTAGTTATAAATTTCCTTTTCTTTGTTTCCTTGCCAAGGAAGTCACTCCTTTACTTGTCGATCCTGTCCTCCACACTACCAGGAATTGAAAATAGGGCAATTGCATCCATAACAGATTAATCAAGGTAATCTACCTCCATGGTACAGATATTGGGTCTTCTATCTTGCAAGTTTTTTCTCGCATCATTCTAGATTTTCATTTCCTTGCTACTGGCCCCATATAGCATTCCTAGATATTTTGTGAGTAAAATCCCCTGCTGACAGCCCAAGTTCCCATTCAGAATGTAGAGATCAGCTACATGATTGACATGGTATATAAAGCTCTCATTTCAATTGACATGAAGGACTCAGAGGGATTCAAAGATAGTAAGGATTGCTCTGATTTGACTAACCTCAGCATCACATAAAACCAAGAGTCATCTGCACATAGCATAGGCGTGTATTCAAAATTGTGAGCAGAATTATTTATGATGTCAAACCCTCTTATCCATCTGTTAGTATAGGCAACTCTGCACATATGATTAAGACCTTTCATCGCAAGGATGAAGAGGAAGGTGGACAACATTGGGTCACCCTGTCTCAAACCTATGTGGATGGAAAGAAACATACAGTAGTCCCATTTATCAGGAGGATGAATTTAACATTAGAGATACAAAAGTATATCAAATTGATCCACTTCAAACCAAAACCTATATCTCTGAGTATTTTCAAAAGGAAGGACCAATTGGCATAATACCGCACATAAGCACCCCAATATTATGTTGAGACCGGGAAGAACCATGACTGTTATGTTTAAAGTATGCAGCGCTTTCGGGATTACGGCGGCAAGGTTTGAACAGGAAATCAGGGGAACTGTGTTAAGAATGGAACAAACAATGGGGGAAAGTTGAGAAGCAGCAGCAATCACCACCCTCGGCCTTAAGAAATAAGAGGAAGAAAAAGACTGGAATTAGGAAGACTTTAGGATTAGGAAGACTGAAATGAGATATGAGCTGTGATGCGAAACAAACTATAAGACCCCGCAAAATCCTAAGCTTAACTCAGTCCTTTAAAGCTTTTAAGGGGTCCCAGACTTAGAAAATTTTAGCTAAGTATTCATAGTTAGTGTCATTTTAGCCTTCGTAAGTTGGCGACTCTATTACGTGACCTTTACGACCATTAAATGTCAATATTTAAGTCAATTCATGATCAAGAATGTTAGTAGGTGTTTTCGAACGAGTTTTGGATTTTTCGGACCTCATTTGAACCACGTTTGCGAACCCAAAATAGTATATCGACGCGATCATGACGCACCGCGCCGTCCATTGCGTCGATTAACATTTTGGTTGGCTCCCAGTGGCAAATTCTAGTGAATCGACGCAGACTCAACGCGGTGCCGGTCATCGCGTCAGTCCCATCGACGCGGCACGTCGGTCTGCGCGTCGATAATTCAGTTTTCAATCATTAAAAAGCCGCGTCCTTAGGGGTATTTGGGTCTTTTCTCATGACGTTCAGCCCCCAAAACACTAAATTTAGCCCTCAACTAGCATAATACACTCATTCTTTCTCAATTGCTCAAGAACAAAAACCCTAGGTGATATAATTTCAAATTCAAGGCTCAAGATTTCACCATCATTCTTCAAGAATTTAACAACCAAGGTATGTCAGGTGTTCATCCAAGGGTTCTTCTCCACCCTTAGAGTCCGAGAAACTCTTTTAAAACTATGAGTGAATGGATTTCATGATTTCCATGATTAGATTCAAGTGTATTCATGATTATAATGTTGATTATGTTTCAAATCCATGATTAAGTGCAAGATTTATGTACAAAATAATTAATATGTATGCAGTATCATGTGAACTCACGTTGATCAGTACCATGTGCATATACAATGTTTTCCGAGTGTTTGATGAATTGTTCATGTGAATATGTAATACTGAGATTATATCATGTTAGTATGTATACTAATTCATGTCATTCAAGTGGTTGATAAAATACCTCTATAGATGCATTATGAATTAAGTGTGCATTTTTTATGCCAAGCAAGGTCATGTGATACTTCACTTTTCATGCTATCGAGTCCTGGAGATATTTAATGCCCGAAAATTTAGCTGTTTACCTAGAGCCAGTGTTAGTTACAGAATAATCTCAGTCATGTCATGATCAATAATACTCTCAGTCATTTAAAAGACAATTTAGCTGTTTACCTTAGTAGAAATCTCTGCATTACATAACTACGTAGCCAGCGTAGGTTGAGATATCTTCCTGTCAAATTAGGGTTGATACATCTCGTATGAGTTTTCCTGCCAACGAGAGTTGACGAAAGAGATTCCTGTTAGAGAGAGAAGTTAACTCACAACTTGTCTTTACCTGTGGCACGGTATTGACACCCTTCCAACTGGGGTTACAGGTTGGACCCCGAATTAGTTTAGAAAAGGGATATGTCGGTTAGATGATTACCTTTCACAGTCTCAGTTTCAGTTCCAGTCTCAGTATAGAACTCAATTTAGTTCTACAGAAATCAGGATTGTCAGACACAGTCACTAAGTTAAATATGGAACTCAGCATAGTTCCACAGAATCAAGAATATCAGATACAGTCACGCAGCTATCAGTAATTCAATATCAGTAAACTCAAATATCAGTTAATTAGTACTCAGACTTAGTATCCTGTTTTATCACGATCTCAATTACAGTTTACGTATTCATATATGTATTCTCATTTAGTTATACTCATGTCATTCAGTCAGTATTGTTCATGCATATGAACCCATGCATCTCAGCCTACCTCACTTAGCATACCAGTGCATTTAAAGTACTGATGCATACTTTTCTCTTGCCCTATGATATTTTATATCATAGATTTAGACGCACGGGCTCCTGATCATACTTAGCAGTTTGGATTCTCAGCAGTCAGAGTTAGTGGTGAGTCCTCATAGTTCGAGGACCTGATTACTATTTCAGTACTTCAGTTTATTTTAGTAGTTAGAGTTAGTTGGGGACTTGTCCCATCAAATTCATGATTTATACAGTAGAGGCTTTCCAGACTGAAGTATTTTTAGACAGTTGTTTTCAGTATTCAAATTTTAGTATGCAGTATTTATTTCAGTATTGAACCTTATGGCCAGCTTTTGCCTAATTTCTGCATATTTACAGTATTATTATTCAGTTATTGTAGCAGGTACCAGTCATGGGTTAGCTTGTGGTCCCTCGGAATTATGGGCACTGTATAGAGTTCGGGGTATAGACTCAGGGCATTACACGAATGGGGGGTAAAAACAGGTACTACAATGTTCTGGAACGTTAGGGGTATCTATGGGACAGGGAAAAGGACCACCATTGAGTCACTCATCAACAAGTCGAGGGCATATATGATACGAGTCAAACGGCCATCATAGCTTTAGATGACATCCTTGGAGGCCAACACATAAAGAATTAAGCTTTGGTTACCTCAAGAACACAAGAGCATGCATGGAGAGACCATTTTGGGCACTCAATAGAGCAATGCCGCGTGTGGAAGGTTGCTTGAGAGCTTGTCTTGATGAGGCACCCGAGAGACCCGAGTGTTGAAGAATAATTGTGAAGGCCAAAATGGCACAAAGGATTGTATATGTAGAAGCGTGAAGAGGATTTTTAAAACACTCCATGGCCACCCCTTTTTGAAGGGTGTTTTGGTCATTTTATTCCCCTCCTTTACACTCCATAGGCGCCCCACTCATTAAGTAAATCTTGGTCATTTGTCTTCATTTGTAATAGATTATAAGTAGAACATTTTAGGGTTTATTTCATTAGTTGGTTATTGATATGAAATATTGAAAGAACAAGTCTTCTCTCTAGAGAGAGTGAAACCGTAACTAAGGCATATCAAGTGTGGATTCACTTGTGTTGCCTTTTGGCTTAGAAACGTTGGTTCTTGAGGAGATTGACGTCCCTCTTATGTCTACGTAAGAGTGTGGTTTACTATTGTAAGTCTTATGGGTTCTAGTGTTTGATACATACTTTAGTTCCTACTTTTTGTAATAGTGTATGTCTCACTATCTATCTTACTTTTTCGCTTTTGTTGTGTTTGTTTCTTGTGTTCTCGGTTTGGTGTTGCTGTCATAGCTTAGTTTCCATCTTGTTATTGTGTGTTGGTGGTTGTTTCGTATCAATATATATATTTTGCTTCCAGGGAACAAAATTGAGGAATGATAACCCAAGCTGGATCAGACAATTATGGAACAAGATGGGTTGAATGGGCAGGCTTAAAGTCAAATGGTAGAAGTGGGAGCATTTTAACTCCTTGAGATAAAAGGCAATGACAGTCGAGGATATTTGAAAGGACTCTTACACTATTTCTTACATGATAAGAAGTACCTAGTAGGGTCTCATATGGTGCTTCACAGGTGTTTGCTAGCCTCAATCCGATTCAAAAAGAGAGTTACTATGGCTTGACTTTGCAGCAGTGAGGGGGTTGGTGGGTGATCAGTGGGTCATTAAAGGTATGTAGGTATGAATGTGAAAGATATAACTATACTAGAAGGTCCAGAGCAATGAACAATTTCAGCAAATCCATTCCTGATTTAGGCATCATTGATTTACCTTTACAAGGGGCTAACTTCACATGGTTTAACGGCAAGGGAGGATCTACATAGGTCCATGGGCGTGTCACGGCACCCGCAAGCTTTGGAAGAAACCCTATGTATATAATTAAATGTAGATAAATAGACAAAGTGGCACCCAGACAACCAAGAGGTGTTGTGGTGCCACTGGCGAAAGCCAAAACTACCAGCCTGGAGATGTGGGTTCTATTCCACGCTATAACATTTTTAATAAAATTTAACTTTCAGCTTCAAATGGACAATAAATTCAGGTTCTCCCATGTTTTAGAGCTTATTTTCTTTTTCTTTCTAATTCTAGACTTTAGTCGACTTAGTATTGTTGACTAATTTAATTTAATAAATCTTTGAAATTTTTTAAACTTTTATTAGTTATTTGTTTAATGGAAAGTGTCAAAATATATTCTTAAACAATTCGAAATTAAGCAAAAAATGTCCTCCACTAATAGTTTGGTATAGACCAAAAATGCCATACTGCTAATAACTTGACCTTAAGAATGTCTATATTCTCATTTAATTGGGTCAAAAAATGTTCTTTTTCTAATAAACCTAATGTTTCTTTTCTTTTTAAATACATTGTTTTCCTAATAAAAGTATTCATTTTTAAAGAACCAATTTCTTGTTTCTCTTGTTTTAAAATCCTGTTAATTTTAAAAAAGTGGGAAGTTATGTTTTTTTCTTCTTAATCTCGTTTTATAAATTAAATTAGAATAACTTCATGTACTTTTCAAATGATAATATATGTCATATATATGATCATAGTAACTCCATTATGGACACCGGATGGGAAACCAAAAAAAACCATTATTAATTAATTTTCATTTAGATAACAATAAAATTTGTTTTACTATTAAATAGAAAATATTTTATTTTAACATTTTTTTTTAATTGATTAAGAAATTTTTACATGTTGCTACCGCAACTGTGGACATAGCAATTTTATCCATTAAATGGATAAAACATGAAATGCGGGGTAGTATTGCTGACCAAAATTTATATGATTGTTTAGTTAATTGTGATGTATTTACAAATGTAAGTAATGATGCAATCATTGGCCGTTTCAAAATACAAAAACTCGACCAAGATAATTGTAAATGAATGACGTATATCTATAGTATTAGTAATATCGTTGAATATTTTATGCTTTATGGATACTTTGCGCGGATCTGAAGTCCAAGGCTGATCTAATGAACTAATCGATATGTCTTCTTGGCACCCGGAAGCTCTATATCATGGATCCGCCTCTGTTTAGGGGTGGCAATCATATACAAGATTTTAGAACAGATAGTTTCCCGATATCCCAGAGTGGAATGATAATTTAAAATCAATAAATCATTTAGCCTTAACAAGAGCCCTTTCAAACAATAGATCTTTGTGTCAGGAAGTGGCGAATGGGACTCTAGTCCCTCCGACTTAAAGTTTGAAAATATTTGGCAAAAACAAAGGTTCCCTAAAATGATCAAAGGTTGGTGGCTAAGCTATTACATTGGTGGCAGTCCAGACTTTGTCTTAATGAAGAAACTAAGGAATTTGAAGAAAGATACCACTAGCAAGAATGGAAAGACGTTTGGGAAACTAAAAACTCAAAGGGAAAGAGAGGAATTAGTTATGTTAGAGCAATCTACTGAGAGCATGCTGATACACGGGGGAGGGGGGGAGGGGGAAGGAGAGATCACTTCAAGTAAAACACAAAATTACAGCAATAGCAAGAAATTGAAGACGTATCCTGGCAACAAAAGTCTAGGTGTTTGTGGCTTAAAGAAGGGGACAGAAACACCAAAGTCATCCCGAGAGTAGCCAACTCTCAAAGGAGGATCATTAACATTGACAAGCTACTGATTAAATGAGTGAAGATAGGGAATAAATCAAAGCAAAAATTCTAACGTCTTTTCAAGTATTGTATACAGAGGATAGGCAGTGGACGCCTAAATCTAGCTTTGAATATCATAATAGCATTACTCAAGCAGAGGAAAGCCAGGTGGAGAGAATTTTCAAGAGGTAAGATCAGTCATCAACTCTTGTGCACTAGGCGAGTCCAGAGCATGATGGTTACACAATGACCTTTCACCAAACTGCATGGGAATTCAGCAAGGACGACATTATGGGGAGCCGTCAACCATTTCCACCAGCAAGGGCAGGTGATCAATGCTTCTTTGGTAGCCCTTATCCCAAAGAAGAAGGGAGTCTTGCATCTCAAAAACTTCAGGCCTATGTTGCTCGGACTCTTCAAAAATGTCGGGGGGTACGTGTCGGATTCGCCAAAAGTAGTGTATTTTTGAAGAATCCGACATGGGTGCAGCATCAAAAGTGAAAGTCCATGCAACTTAGCTTCAAGCCTATTAGTCTCATAGGGAGTGTATACAAAAATTTTGGCCAAAGTCTAGCGAGAAGCTTAAAAGTCAAAACAATGGTCGAGAATATGGTGTCAGGGGAACAAAATGTCTTTCTCACAAAGGACAGATAATTGACGCTTCACTGATTGCAAATGAGATGCTTGAGGGTAGATTGAAAACATGAAGGCCTGGGATTTTGTGTAATCCAGATGTGGAGAAAGTTCTTTTGGTTCTATTTGTTAGATATACTAAAGCAAATGGGATTTGGAGACAAGTGGATAAAATGGATCACATACAGTCTCGCAACAATTAAGTACTCCATTGTAGTGAATAGGGGCTCTCTTGACTTTTTTCCTCCACCGAAAGGAACAAGGCAATGGGGACGCTCTTTCTCTTTTTTTATTCATTTTAGCACGTAGGGTTTGAGCAAGATGGTGGACAAAGCCAGAACTAATGACTGAATTGAACGTTTCAAGGTGGAAAGCAATCGAAATCACTTAATCTCAGTTTCTCACTTACTATATGCAGATGACACCCTAATACTTTGAAGCCGTTTAAATTAATATTAACATGACGAAGAGCAAGACATACAATGTTAATGAAGTTCCAAACTTGTCTGATCTCGCAAAGATTTTGGGATGTGAAACAGGTTCTTTCCCTTCCACTTACTTAGGTCTCCCCTTGGTGCAAGTTACAAAGCAACTGAGTTATGGAGTGGAGTGATGGAGAAGGTGGAAAAGAAGGCTGGCAGACTGGTACATGAAGTATTCGTCCATGAGTGGTAGGCTGACTTTAATCAACTGAGTCTTGGACAGTATACCCACTTACACCATGTCCCTCGTACCAATGTCATGCAAGGTGAGGGATCAGGACAAAAGTTGGCTACTAAGCCTATTCAAGTTTCCAATTAGCAAAATTGTCTACTTCTATTTTCTCATTTTAAAACAAAATAAAAAATAACTTTAAGGAAGAATTGGACTACAATGACATATTAAAAACTATGGGAGGTATTTACAAATATACTTAAAACATAAAATTCTAACTCATTTTTTCAGTTTCAAATTACTTTTTTCCCTCTTCTAACTTTTTTCTTCTCCATTCTTACTAAAAATTCATTGTTTCTTAAACTTTCTCCTTTTTGAAGCTAGGATTTTATTCCTAAATGTTTTGTCTCCTTCCAAATTTGTAAGTTCTCTACTCTCCGTTAATAGTAATCCTTTTTTTTCAAAAAGAAAAAGGATTCTGTAAATATATGTGATCGATCGGATCAATAATCGATCTCTTCATATATCGATCGGATCGATAAGCAATCTATCCATATATCGTTCGCATTGATAATCGATTTGTCGGATCGATAATCGATTTGTCCATTTATATATCGGATCGATATCGATCTGTTCATATATCAATCGGATCGATAATAGATCTGTCCATAGCAAATAAGGTTTTGAAGTAATTTGTAAAATGTGCAAAAGATTTGGCGGGAAGGGTTTTGTTTAAATTCAGTAAGTTGGTGATTTGTCGAATAATTTGTATCTTTTAAAACTTGTAAATAATTTTTAAATCACAAATAAATTAAAAAATTTCAAAAGTGGGTCATTTCCCTTTAAAAAAAAAACTTCTAGTCTATTTAATTAAAAAGAAGACTTGAAAAGGCCATTTAACAAAGAATCCCAGGGATCAGCTGGATAGTCTAAGGAGGACATTTCTTTGGAAAGGAATCAGTGGACAGAAATCTCATTTGTGATATGGTCAAAGTTCTTATTGCCTAAGGAACAAGGAGGCTTGGGTGTCAGAGACCTTAGCAAAGCACAACAAAAGCCTACTTGTATAGTGGTGGTGGAGATATGGCAAACGAGCATCAAGTGGTTCATGCTACATATGGATAATTGGATAATTGGTGTACCAAAAAGAGTAGAGCCCTTCATGGAGTTGGTCCATGGAAGCAAATTAACAATCTGAAGATGATTTCTTTAAAGTATCATTTAAGGTTGGAAATGGCACTGTATAGAAAAATGGGTGGACTTTGTGGAGAATCAGTTTTGTAGATTCTTTACCTTTTGGTTTATCCATTGTATGCGGCATCTTGGCCTTGTTTATGAATGATATACATTTACCTTGTCAAATAAAAAGATTGGAAATGCCTCTACTATCAAGTTTTGGAAGGATAAATGGGTGATCAATCGGGCGCTCTAAGACTCACCCCAGGCTGTTCCTAAAAGGCTCCTCAGCAGCTGAAAACAAGGCAGGCAATATCTGAGATATTCATTTCAGGACAAACAAGATTTGGAGCTAGGGAAACTTACTTGTTAGAATAAACTACTGGAATATTTCTCAATGAATCAACTTCCGTACATCTTAAGATGGGGAGACTCAAGCAAAGGGACTTATATAGTGAAAGCTGGTTACAATCACATTAATGCAGCTGATGGAAAGACTGATCTTTCGCCTTGGAAAATGGTTTGAAAGACTAAACAACCCCCAAAAGTTAAATGCGTCACTTGGACAGCCCTTCATAATGCCATTGTAACTCAAGATAACTTCAAGAAAAAAGGTTTCCAGGTGGTGAGCAGGTGCTTCATGTGTCACCACAATATAAAGACAGTACACCACCTGCTGTTGCACTGTCCTGTGGCAGCTGACCTTGGGCTTACGTTTCTATCAGTTTCTAGAATCAGCTGGACAACCCCCTCTCAATTCAAATGAAGCCGTTGAAAGGTGGAGTTTGTGGAAACTGGATAAATCCATCAAGAAGATCTGGCCAATGATCCCAGCTTGTATATTTTGGTGTTCAAGGACAGAGAGGAACAAAAGATGTTTTGATAGGACTACTAACTTCTCTCTTAATTTCATTGGTTTGACGAATATTTTTAGTTGGAGCAACCTTTCCACCCTAAATGGTCCTATTAGATTTTATCAGCTCCCTCTCAGTGACTTAGCAGACTTGAGGTTTTGCTTCTCCGTTTAACTCCCAGTTCATACTAGGTTTTTACACTACCTGGAGTTCTCACCATTTAATTATAAAATCTATTTGCATCTTCTTGATGCTTATTATTTATTAATACAAAACTCACTTCATCTAAATAGAGGACAGCACACAGTAGTCAAGCTCATCAATACAAAACTGAAGTGACAATCGGGTTTACATAATGAAATGAATGTGGATTGACTCTTGACAAGAGTAATTGGATAGCCACCAGTTCAGGCAAGTATGACACTATCATCAGGTAACTCATGGATAGCTCTCCTAAAAGCGAGGCAGGGTTGTATCTACTACAAACAGTGCCTGCAAACATCTATTTTCAGTCATGCACAAAATCAATAAGCTAACCTCATTCAATTGCAGATCATGACCATAACGTAACTGGATGCCAGAGTTGAAAATATGCTCCATACCATCAGCCACATATCCCGCAACAGAATCTACATCCTCTAGCTTTTTATCTCCTGACTGTATTGTGTCAGATATTGAGGACGGAATTGTCACCGGATGCAGGTTCAACATGTAAGGAGTGGACATACATGTCATATTTACACTCAAATGGGGCTCAAGCTCCACAGATTTTCTTGAATATGCTAAGCATGAGAAAGCCAAATCCTCCCGGCCAAGAAGAACATATGAAGCAGCAGGCCAATCCATTGGAGGAGAGTCACGGCATTTATCCAATGCCTGAATTAAAAAGGAGATCTTGAGTGCATGGAAACATCTGGGTACAATTTTGTAATATGAACTGATGCAATTAAAAGCAGAAGATTGTACATCCATTAAGGGTACAAAGACATCATTATACCCTTGCAGCCATATTTGTGTGTTCAAGTGAATAGATCAGAATATCCAAACACTTTCTTATTTTAGATAAGAAATTGGATGTAAACTTCTTTTAGCTCTTCACTTATATCTCGCAGAGGAAGAGAGACTCCAGCAGGTAACAAGTCTAACTGCTGCAGACCTACTCTTTCTCCAACCATTGACAAGACAGTTAGTTCCTCCGGAGTATTATACGATCCAGATGCAACAACAAAAGAAACACCAGACGATAACCTCTTCCCTAAAAGCTCAGCGCTGCATAACAGGCAATAGAACGGTACAATTTTCCGTCCCCAGTTGACAACAGAACTTCCATCTCTGAAGATCAAAGATGGGAGATGACTAACACTAGAAGAACTGCACCCATGCTTCAAGCAGGACTCAAGCCACCTAAATAAACTAGGTGGAATTCTCTTGGAAGATGGGTCAGAGATACTTCATGGCATTTTGAGAGGCAAGGAAAGTCACGTATATAATGATCCAGGTGGCAATCTTCACGCAGGAAAGCTGCAATATCACATAATAGAACCACCAGAAGACCCAAATCTATGCATTAAGTACATTAAGTGCATAATATGAGATAATGGAACCGCAGTATGCAAAGGAATTTTACAAATGAATCAAGGAAACTTTTTTTTAATTAGTCAAATCAAGAAAACTGCAGAGGTCAATGTGTTAAATAAGTAAAAAAATTGCTTATATGGAACGGGAGAGCTCATTGATATATAAAGATATGTTAAACCATTAACACCAAGTCCTAAACACAGTGCCGATTCATTGGCAAGTGATATACTTTACCCACTAGAAACTCAATATCCCTACCCTGGCAGAGAGAGATGGCTTATTAAGTCAATCATATGACATTAATAAGTTTCCAACTGAAACAAACTGGGTTCTGATTCAAAATTATCCTGACAACTATCAACCTTAGAGTTGCAACCCAACGAGACCAGAAGATATATGATGCATTTGACCATTACAAATTCACTTTTTTCTCGAAAATTATTTCACTTTATTTGAAAACCAGTGTTTGGCAATGAAAATTCCAAGTACAAATTGAAGTTGTATTTGGAATTTGGAAAACAACCAAACCCTTGTTTTCACTTTTGTACTTATCAAAAAAATACATTTAAATTCTAAATATTTATTGCAAAAAAACTATGGGCAAACACATCTCCAACTCCAACTTTGAAAATTCCAAAAATAGTGAACTTATTTTTGGTTTCATGGCCAAACACGTACATAAACTCATGCACAACTTGCTACTTTGTTTTCTTTTTCTTTTTCCTTTTGGATTCTCTGAGGTAACATTAGCTATCTGCAGGCGATATAGGTAGGAATCGGGGCCTCAGGTAAGGTTCTCCTAAGTTCAGCAAATAGATCATATTTACAGCAAACAGCTCTCATCTATAGAGATTCCTGCAAGTTTACTTTTTAGGAATACCTGGTTATTGGATAGGAAATAACATCGGAAGTAAATGAAAAAACAAATGACTCCGCAGAAAACCCAAACAACCTATGACACGTCACACCATCTTCTGTTTTTTCTTTTTTCCTAATTATTTGCAAGAGCAATGCAGTTCACTTTCGATGGCATCTGGTCAAACTGTAGCACCAGAACGATGATGAAATTGTGAAAAAAGCATAAGCAGTTTCACAATTAAAATACTTCTACTCGGAGATAATAATTTACAAGTTCTTGGCTTAACTTCGGTGGCAGAAGTGCTCAAAACTTTCTCGGTATTCAACATTCATCCTATCCAACTTAAATGATGATACAAATATCTTGACATTGGTCGCAGTTGAATTATATTTCACAGACATCAATCTGATAGTATAAAGGCTCCACTAAATATTTTCAATGTTGCCATTTTATGCATCCTAATAAGGGCTCCAACTTTCAGTTAATTGTATAAAAATATATCAAAGAGGGTTTTGGTGTTATTTCTTATGGGGTGAACAGAAAAATCTACAACATGCACAGTGAGAAGGGGCATCACAGTTCACTATATATAATTACAATAGTTTGGAGAGAGAAAAGGGGCTGGAATTTAACAGTAGATGTGAACGGTCAGAAATAGAAAACATTCTATACAAGGTCAAATGTGAGAAAAGCTGGAATTGATTCCTCTCTTTCCTCTGCCTCTTTCAGGTAAAACAGCATTGTTTTGATAAACATAGAACGTGTAGTAGGCTGTACATATGAAAAATTAACTTCCAAATTTGGTTTCCTTATACTTGAAATATGTTTTTCCCATTCGATTCTGTTCTTTGCAGAGAGGGAGCAAAATGCCACTTAGCAATGATACTTGTGAAGAGGCATAAATAATTAGTGTTTACGACCCAGATGAAAAATGAACATAGAGAAGATGGTTTAGGATGACCAATGAGCTGATGAAACAGTAGATGTACAAATAGGAAAATTACCATTTACGGAGATTGTCTAGTTTCAAACTTTCGTATGCAGTATGCAGTGTATCTAGGGTCTCCGCCACTAATTCAGTATATAATGAATTTCCAGCAGTCTCTGATGTACCCATGGATGATACAGGTGAATACAATCCCTGCCGATCAATTGAAGTTTCTGAAAATCCAGATATTGGATAACTTTTGTTGTATTGCTTATGATATCTGCTGTTAATAAGAAATTCCCATGAAGAGCATGAAACAGAATCTGAAAGTTTTTCAGAAGTATGATCAGACTCCTTGAATATTCGTGTTATTACACTTTGAAAGGTTTCCCACTCAGAATCAGCAGTCATATCAGTCCTATTTAGATATGTTTGATCTCCATTGCGCCAAAGGAGAACAAGAAAGTGATTATACAAAGTAGAGTTGAGCCCCCTCAGCCATTGCAGTGATATAATCATTTGCCAAGGATGATGATGAATTGCGTCGCCAAGTGCATCGGTAAATCTGAAGTACCAAAAGAAAGAAGGGAATCATAATTCCATCCAGGTCAGAAACTCAACAGACCTATATCAGACTACATATGGCTAAAGAAACAGATTGAGGATAACAAGTTAAAGCAGACTGTCTCCACCCCATCCCCCAACCCCCCTCCCAATCTGGAACATCAATTACAACCTAGCACAATGTAAGACCCCGTAAAAATTGCATGTCAAATCCAGCTCATAAAGCTCCATGAGAGATTCCAACACTTGAGAAAATTTTTTTTGCTAAGTGTTCAAGTTCAACACTTACTCTCATTTTAGACCTCCTAACTTCGGGGATTTATTTGATGACCTTCCCGACCTCCGTTTTTAGATTTTCAAGTTGCTTTGTGATGGGGAAAGTCCATAGTACGTATTGGACACATTCCGGGTGCATTTCAATGGCTAACTCACTGGTTTGAAATGCTCCCGCATTCCGGGCACATTTCAGGTCAAAAATTTCAGTCAACTTCAAACTATCATAACTTCCTGAATATAATGAACTGTGAGAGCTGTTATATATCAATAGAAATATCTTTGAGTCTTATTTCCAATGCAATTGGCTTCATACCATTTGGACATTTAAATAAAAAGTTATGATCAATTTACTTCAGCCACAGTCAATTAGGGACAGATTTGACCTTAATTGTTCCTTAGGGATATTTTGGTCATCTTCCACCCCTATATATACCCCAAACACGGAATTAACGCCTATTTGCAGCAAAATATACTCCTCTGCTCAAAATACTCTCAAGAACTCAAGCTAGGGTTTCAATTTGAAGACCCAAATCCCATCAATCGAAAAACATAACTCCTCATTTATCTTCAATATCAAAAGAAGGGTTTCTCTCAAGATCATAACCTATAACAAGAATCAAATCCTTCTTAAAGAATATATGATATTCAAGTTTTTCAAACTCAAGAGCCAATTTATTTTCTCTCAAAGGAACAAGAACCCTAG
>NC_061118.1:145091971-145093157 GCF_002878395.1 Capsicum annuum
GAGTCCAAGAACCATACTTTAAATACTATATTGTGATTGTCTTGTTGGGATATGATCATGTACATGTTGATGGTTGTTGTTTATGCTTCAAGATGTTAATTTAGGGTGATTCTCATGAAGTATGTGTGCTTGTAGTTAAAACCCATGAAATTGGGTGGTTTAAGATGACTAAATTATTAAGAACACCTATGCCATTAAGTGTGCATGCAAGGTGTTCGACGAAATGCCTAGAATAGGTATAATCATGTTTTCATGATTTAAGAGTGCTCAATTAACAAGTTCTTACTCCATGTTTTATGATTTCACGTGAATTCCATGTTGTGTGAATAAAGTTCGAATCTTTACATGTTATTCATGATACCATGATATTTTGTGGATTCAATTGGTGGAATTGAGTTGAATTATGGTGTTATGGTGTATAAAATTGATCATTAGGCCTATACCCTAAATAGTGCATGCAAGGTGTTTGTTAAAATGCCTAAGTGAAGAAGAATTGAGCACTTTGACCTCTTTGTGATCTAAATGATATTCCATGCCATATCCATGTGCTTAAGTTAACTCCCATGCTAAAGCTATGCCTACCATGTGTTTGATAATGTGCCTCAACGAATAAATGATGATCAAGTACCTAATCTTCATGCTCAAAGATTTTTCCATGTCTCTTAAGTTATGCCATGTCTACTTGATCAAGATGATTTCTATGCTATTAATGTGCTATGAATATGTTGTTGGCTTGTCATGATATTAGAATTGACCATGATATTAGCTATATGAAAAGGTTATGAAAACCACATGATTTATGAATTCCCCGTAGATGCTATATTATGGATTGTTAATGTTGGTCAAGTACTCTTGTATATCAAGTCATGTCAGTTTCCTTCCATCGAGTCCTGAGGGTATTCGTACCCAAAAAATATAGTTGTGTGCCTAGAGCCATGTTATATTTTCACGATACTCTCAGTCAAGCCATGTTCAGTAGACTTCAGTCAGCTAACAGAACTCAGTAGCATTTAGTCAGTTAACAGAATTCAGTAGTGTTTCGCTAGTCATCGGAACTCAATAAACTCAGTCCATGTTCAGTTTAGTTAAACAGAACAATCAGTAACAGTTCAGTTAATTCTAGTATAAACTAGGAAATCAGTTTAGTATAATCAGTTCAGTGTCATTCATTTGGGAGTAGGATTCA
>NC_061118.1:145093257-145158766 GCF_002878395.1 Capsicum annuum
AACAGAACTCAGTAGCATTTAGTTAGTTAACAGAATTCAGTAGTGTTTCGCTAGTCATCGGAACTCAATAAACTCAGTCCATGTTCAGTTTAGTTAAACAGAACAATCAGTAACAGTTCAGTTAATTCTAGTATAAACTAGGAAATCAGTTTAGTATAATCAGTTCAGTGTCATTCATTTGGGAGTAGGATTCAGCACCGAGCGAACCCAAGGATGGGAACTCACCTGCCAGTACAGGGTGTGATTCTTAGAAGCAGCCCTTGCATTCCAGAACTATGTAGCCAACATAGGTTGAGACATCAATACCTGTCAGTTGAGGGTAGATGAGGTGGATTAACCTGTCAGATGAGGGTTCCCACCGTTCTCATTAGAGTACCTGCCAGATGAGGGTCACTTTCAGCTTGTCCTTGCTAGTGGCGCAGTATTGACATCCTTCCAATCAGGGTAGAGATTGGACCCCAGCTTCGCTATTATAGCGTATTTGGGGTATGTCGGTTAGATAACTACTTCCCACAGTTTCAGTATCAGTCTTAGTAAAAGAACTCAGATAGTTCTTCAGGATATCAGGACTGTCAGATACAGTACAGAACTCAGCTAGTTCCATCAGATTTAGGACTGTCAGATACAGTCATTCATGTTATTAGTTATCAGAACTCATGTTATCAGATATATCAGTTATCAGAATTCAGATATCATTCATGATATGTTATCGGTAAATACCTGTCATCAGTATTCATACTTAGTAGTCATGTTATCACGAGCTCAGTTTTAGGACTGTTATATATGGTCAATCAAATCGGTTATTTATAATTAAACTATCAAAAATAACCATTTCTTTATCAGTAATATAGTATCAGTCTCCCAATATTCAGTAATACAGTATCAGTTCCTCACTTATTAGTGAATTACATATCAATATCAGTAAACTCAGTCATTCAGTACTCAATATCAGTAAACTTAGTCATTCAGTATCTCAGCATCAGTAAACTCATGTTGCCAGTATTCAGACTCAGTAGTCAGTATCACCACGAGTTTAGTTGCAGTTACGTATGTATGTATGTATTCTCACGTTCATATCAGTCAGCATTGTTCATGCATATAAAACCCTTTGCATTTAGCTTACCTCACTCGTATACTCAGTACATTCAGTCGTATTGACGTATTTGCTCTATGGTGTTTTATTTGACGCCATAGGTACAGAGACACGAGTTTCAGAGCAGCAGTAGCATTGTAGATTTCAGGAGTCAGTGCTCCTCTTCATTCGAGGACAATATTATTATTACTTTATTACAGTATTTCAGATTAGTTTTTCAGTTCATGGAGTTAGTTGGAGACATATTCTTTCAACTCCTTATTCAGTTCAGTTAGAGATTTTTGGACTAGATGTCAGATTAAATGTTTAGACTTTAGTATTTATGTTTCTTTTTGGTATTGTTATACCATATTTTTTAGATACGTATTAGTATTGAACCTTATGGCCTTACAGTTCATGTTTCCGCATATTTTATGAGATATTATGTAGTTTAAAGGTACAGATATCAGTCATAGGTTAGCTTGTAGTCCTTCGAGGTCATGAGCACCGTGTAGCATTTTGGTTCAGAAAATTGGGGCGTTACAAACTTGGTATCAGAGCCTAAGGTTCAACAGTGTCCTAGGAAGTTTGAAAGCTACATCAAGTAGAGTCTTGTACATGGGCGTGTTGTGCACCACACTTATGTGCAGGAGGCTATGAGATATTTTAGGAATTGTTTCCCTTCTTTCATGCCTCAAGATTGTGCTATAGCAAGTTTCTCTAAGGAACCCATGTAGATTCACATCAGGCTCCCCTCATGTCGACCTTACCTTACTTTCAAGATAACAGAAACAGTGAAGCTCAAGTCCTAAAGATAGGGCTTTCTCATGCAGTCCCTAGAGACAATTATGGATTTGCCATATGCTCAGACAATACCCCCTCAATTCAGTCATGTTCCAAAGTTGTACAGATTTTATTTATGATCATGAGAACTCCTTTGTAAACTCAAATCCAATTTTTGATATGCTGTTAGATCCTTCTCTGAATCCTATAACAGTATAGACCTAGAATTTTAAGCATGGACCCAAGAGTTTAGCAGTAGATGAGTTGGGATAGTATTATCTAGTCTGATTAGATTATGTATTCATTGGGATAGTTGTACCAAGGTAAATCAGGAGGCTTGAATACTGTAAGCTAGAAATTAAGTTTATTTACTTGAAATTAAGCATGAAGGTGTAGATGTGATATTAGTAGTATATGAGGAAACAGAAGCAGCTGATGTGTTTAGCAGGATGGGCAGGAGTCGAATAGAGTATAAGTATGCGATGATAGATTAAGAGACCAAGTCAGACTCTCAGATTCCAGCAGTAGTGCCAGTATGTATAGAAAAACAGTAAGGGAAGACGATTCCTAACCCATCCTCTTCTCAGTACAAAGATTTGTACTTCAGCTATCACGAGATCCACTCAGGTCTTATATATCAAATCTATGGTCACGAACTACGATTATGCACTTTTCCATAAATCATGTACGGTTTTAGTTCCCAGTATAAAGGATCTCAGTTTACCTCGAAGTACGAATCAATTCTATGAACACGACTTATGTTCACACGTTTCCATAGAATCGTGTGCACTTTTAGTTCCCAGCATAGGAAGTTAGATCTAAATCACTCAGTGTCACGAATCATGTCTCATGAATACAAAAAACTCAAAACTTAGGTCATGCAGCTCATAACTCATGTACACATATCATGCTTTACAGTACACTCTGCTTTCATGACTCATGCTATGCCCCTACAGATCAGATAAATTCATACCATGTCATGTATATTATCAGTTCAAACCTTTTTGGTAAATCCATGCTTAGCTACCTCATGTTAGTCAGTCAGTCCCTTCTCGTATGCATAATACTCTATGGTCTCCTTATATTCAGACTAAGTACAATTCAGTCTTGTATACCCAGTATTCAATTACCAGTTATTAAGTTAATCAGATAAGTTATTATATTTATGCACTCGTAATCAGCTAAGTTCATGCATCATGTCTCAGTTTCAGATCCCAGCTATTAATTCACAATTCTATTCGTAAGTGCCTTGTACACCGCCTTAGGTTTCCTTAGTATCAATTACAACCTCGCACAATTACTGATGTGTTTTGCACCTTTTCCTCAATATTTTCTTCTGATGTGAGATTTTGAGTTAGTGATAACAGGTAATCTTCACAAACATCTCTGTCTTATGATCATCAAGACCAACAGTCAATTACAGTATCTTTGGAGGACATAACACTGGACAACAATTTGCTTTTACAGGGGTTTATGGTCCATGTAATAGAAAGCTGAGGAGAACTCTATAGAAGGAACTTGTTGCTATTAATGGTATTATTCTACAACCATGGGCTGTTGGAGGAGATTTCAATGTGATAAGGTTTGCGGAGGAAAAATCTGGAGCAGCCAGAAACACCAAACAATTAGAGAACTCTCAAATACTATTAATAAGCTTGAATTAAAAGATCTTTCTCTTCATGGTGGTGATTTTACGTGCTTCAAGGCTGGATAGTTTTATTATTTCAGAGAGGTAGGATGAGCATTTCAAATGCATCAAACAAAGAGTTCTTCTCAGAACCACCTCAGATCACTGTCCAATTATTTTAGAATATGGTGATTGGGGAAAAAGAAAAAATATACTTCAAGTTTTAGAACATGTGATTTGAACATAAAGAATTCATTGATTTGATCAAAAACTGGTGTGATTCGTATGCAGTTGTAGCAGAACCTGATGTGATCCTTGCAAGAAAATTGGTTTTGCTTAAAGAAGACCTAAAAAAGTGGAACAGGGAGGTGTATGGAAAGTTGGAAGAAAGAAAAAATAAAGCTTAAGTTACACGGGAGCAGCGAGACCATAATAGATGGAATATTTCTCTTGAACACCAAGCAAAATTTGAGGCATAAAGGCCATCGATCAAGAAGTAGATGGAAGAGGTGGCAAAGGCGGAAGAAATCTCTTGGAGACAGAAGTCTAGATGCTTATGGATAAAACATAGAGATAAAAATACTAAATTCTTTCATAAGTAGGCCAATGCTCACAAAAGATTTAATAGCATTGATAAATTAGTTATTGGAGAGGAGCTAGTGGAGGATGAGCAGAACATTAAAGTCCATATTTTGGACTTCCATAAAATCTGTTCAGTGAATCAGAATCTTGGAGACCCAACTGGGAGGATGATAGTGTTAAGAGGTTGTAAAGTAAAGAAAAGGAATAGATAGAAAGGTCTTTCACAATGGAGAAACTGGAAGAGGTTATAAAAACTTCCAAAGGAAAAAAGGATCCTGGACTTGATGGATTTAACCTATTTCTCTTTAAAAAATATTGGGAGTATTGTTAAAATGGATATTTGAAGAGCAGTGGATGCTTTTTACAAGAAGGGATCTTTTGTCAAGAGCTTGAATTCTATATTCATTACTCTAATCCCTAAAAAGAAAAAAGCGGTGGAGGTCAAAGATTTCAGACCTATTAGCCTTTTGGAGAGTGTATACAAAATCATATTAAAGCTTCTGGCAGAAAGACTTAAGAAAGTTATCAATAACTTGATGTCTCCCAATAAAAAAGCTTTTATCGAAGGAAGGAAAATTATTGATGTTGCAACGATAGCTAATGAAAGTCTAGATAATTTGATAAGAAGGAAGAAAATAGAGGTGGCGTGTGAGTTGGATTTAGAAAAGGCATACGATCATGTCAATTAGTAGTGCCTATTGAATCTTCTGAGGTAGATAAACTTTGGTGAGAAATGGACAGAATGGATCAGATTTTGCATCTCAACGGTGAGATTTTCCATCTTAATCAATGGTGACGCTCAAGGTCATTCCAGCTCTTACAGAGGCTTGAGACAAGAGGGTCCTTGTCTCCTTATCTATTTGTTATAGTAATGGAAATTATCATTACAATGTTAAGGAAAGCAGACTGCTTGGGTTGGTTAAAAGGTATAAAGACAGGTAGAAATGATCAGGAAGGCAAGATGCTTAATCATATTCTTTATGCAGATGATTCTCTTCTATTTTGTGAGGATGATAGAGATCAAATTTTGTATAGGGGTTCTGTCATGTTTTGAGGCAGTCACTGGCTTGAAAATTAATCTGGCTAAGAGCAAAATCTTTAGTATTAATGCTGATGATTATGTTGAAAAGCTGGCAGACATTTTAGGGTGTAAAGGTGATAAATTCCCCCCTACTTATTTGGGGCTTCCATTAGGGGTGAAGAAAAGGGCAAAAGCATCTGGTAAGGAGTTGTTGATCATTGTAATAAGAAGCTGACTCCTTGAAAAAAAAAAACATTTGTCATTGGGGAAGGCTTACGTTGATTAATAGTTTCCTGGATGGTTTGCCTATATATATGATGTCTCCATTTAAAATGTCGGTAGAAGTTTAAAAGAAGTTGGACTCCATTAATAGAAAATTATCATGGAATGGAAATGCACATAAGAGAAAAATTCATTTGGTGAAGTGGCAAGTGGTCATTGGAGATAAGAAATCTAGGGGTTTCGGTGTGAGGAATCTGAAAATGCACAATAGAAGACTACTTTTTAAATGGCTATGGAGTTATAGTCGAACAAGTATTGTCAAAAAATGTTAGATGCAATAAATGGTGAAAACGAGGGATGGAAACAAAATCCTTCACAATTGAAGGTTTGTATAGGAATCTAGAGAAAAATAAGTGAAGAATGGGAGGAGTTCTTACAATATGCAAGGCTGGAGGTTGGCAATGGTGCCAGAATTAAATTATGGACTGATACTTGGTGTGGAGACGAAAGTTTTAAAAGCAGATTTTCATATTTGTTTAGATGTGCTTTGAACAAAGAGGGTCCCGTTATAAATTTCTATCCAGTTTCAGGCTGGCATATTACTTTCAGGAGAAACTTGAATGATTGGGAAGTGGAGAGTTTCTGCCAACTAATGCAACAATTGAGCACATGCTTAATAGATAGGGACAAAGCTGGCACGTTAGTTTGGGTCAATAACAGGGATAAATTATTTTCAGTCAAAAGTTTTTATAAAATGTTGTTAAAACAGAATAATCAAGGGATTCTAACTGGCGGTGGAAAATGATCTGGAGAACTAAGAAACCCTTAAAAGCAACTTGCTTTGGTTGGTTAGCAGCCAGGGATGCTTGTTTAACGAAAAATAATCTGCAAAGGAGATGATGTTCCATGTACAACAGATGTTTTCTTTGTTATAGGGAGCTGGAAACGGTTGAGCATTTGTTTCTTCATTGTAGATTCTCAAGACAATGCTGGGAATTGTTTCTTATCATAATAGGTGTGGCCCTCGTTATACCACAGAAGATCAGCAGTCTGTTGGAAGTTTGGCAAGCTCAAAGGGTAAAGAGAAGTATGAAACAAATATGGATGATTATTCCCATTTGTATATTTTAAACTGTTTGGTTGGAAAGGAACAAGAGATGCTTAGAGGGGAAAAGACCACAGATTGCTAGCTTAAAAAATAGATATATCAAAAACCTATTTTTTGTGTTATTGCAGCATTGTAGATAAGATGGACCAATCTTTGGATTTTTTGAATTTTTTAGGGGGTAATATGTAGTATGTATGTGGAGATGTTGTAGCTTTGTCTTGTACTTGGCTTTGTACCATCTTGGTACCTTCTGAATAAAAAGTTTTACCCATAAAAAAAAAAACCATCTGTTTCTTATGGCCTTACTTTTACACTATTCCCTGTGAGGGCTTTAAAAGCACTAGAGCATTAACGGTAGGTTCATATCCCTACTTATGTGGGACACTTAATATATTGTATACCTTAACTATCTAACAAAAAAAAGGACAACCCAGTGCACTAAAGTTCCCGCTATGCATAGGGTCTGGGGAAGGGCCCCACCATAAGGGTGTATTGTACGCAGCCTTACCTTGCATTTCTGCCAAAGGCTATTTTTGAGGCTTGAACCTGTGACCTCCTGATCACAGAAAGCAACTTTATGAGTTACTTCAAGGCTCCCCTTCAACAATCTAACAAACAATATAACTAAAATCTATATGAAACTTCGCAATGGGCGGAAGGTGTCAGAAGCTAAAATCGGGCAAAGAATCTTGTTTTGTTGTTTCATATGAGTATACACAAAGAAGAAAGGTCTTTTTGAGATCTTGTTTGGTTGATTCATTGTCAAAATAGGTGGGTTCTTCGGAGGCAGTTAGAAATTGGGCTATGGAGGCACGAGGTGTAGAAGGTGGCATGAAAATTTCTAAGGTGGGGGGCTCACAATTCCTCTCTCCATTTGGGAATGAGAAGCAGGCTTCTTTATTCTTCTAGGAGGAAGGAGATGGCTAGGAGGGAACTATGTGAGACTAGAATATTGGAAAGGTGGTGTTGGGTGTGTTAATCCATTATCATTCAGTAACTCTAAAATCATAAACTTGGTGGGGTTACCGGCACACGTGTGGTGCTATGATCTCTTTAAGAAAGGGAGATCTAAGTGGAGGCTTTATGGTTGTTTTTTGTAGCATGCATGATCTGACAAGAGTAAGGATTTTAGTGAAGAAAGGCGGCAAAGTTCCAATTTCAGCGGTAGTTGATGATGGAGTTTTGAATCTGGATGTTTCCAGAGTTCAGACCTAAGGTGAGGTTGAGGGAGAGAAAAAATGAGGATGAAGGAGGAGAGAAGGGGTGGGAGGGAAATGTGAGGGTCTTCTAGGAGGAAAAGGTTGATTCCCAGAGTTCCTTATCGAAAAATATGGGTTTTAAGTCTGTAACTGTTAGGAGGTCAAAGTCAAGGGTTTTCTAATTTAGGGCTGAAGGAGTAAAGGAGAAAAGACATTCTTACCCCTGGTTAAATGAAAATGTTTAGACACACAATCGGAAGAATTATCGGCTACCAAACCTCATTGGTGGGACAGATGCAGTGAATAAAAAATGCACAAAAAAAACCCTCCGTCACCAAAAAATAGTTAGAATTTGAAAAGAACACCACCAAAAGCTTCGAAGGTATGTCGTGAGTCCCTAGGAAGAGTTTGCTCGAAAGGGGAGGCAGAAACTCACCTGAACTCTATGCCCAGCACCTTAACGTCATCTCTTTATCGGAATTCTAACTCTGGCGACCTTTTTTTGATTGGATCTAGGGTGGGTCAAACTCAGAATTCTATTTTTAACGGGTAAGATCAGTTTAGAGGTCCAACTAAGGGAGGAATATGGGTGCAGCAGCCTTCCAAGGCAGTTTCAGTGACCTCGCCAGCACCATAAATGACTGGAATTACTGCTAGTGGTTCGGGTTTGATAAATCAGCCCAGCTCTTTTGTTGTTTCGAACAAGGGGGAGAAAGAGGTAATTAACGGTATCAGTGGTGTTGTTGTGGAGTTTCTGGTTAATTCTTCGAAACCCAAAAATTTCAAAATTCTTCCTAGTGGGGTCTAAACTGATTTCAGTTGCTTGGGGGTAGGTGGAGATGGGGTTGATATGTTTGTTGGCTCTTGAAATGGGGTTTCCCACTAGAGTGATGGCTCAATTAAGGAACATGGTACTATTTTGGAAGGAACAAAAGAGGAAAGTTGTATGTCCAAATGGGCTGAAGAAAAGTTTCTTAATTTTAGAAAACTTTTGGGGTTGTCCTTTGCTGGAATGGAGGAAAAAGTTATTGAGCTCTTGAATAACATTGATCTAGAGGCTACAGGGGAGGTAGAGTTGGTGACTAAGGACTTGCTAGAAAAGAAATCTATGGTGGAGGTACAAAAACTAAAGTGACAAATTGTGGTGTATAGTAGAAGAAATAAAGTGAGGATGGAGGGAATAAGTTGTTGATGGATTGTAAAATCATTAGCTAGAATGTGAGGGGATGAATAACCCAAATAAAAGGGTCATCATCAAAGTAGGTTTTAGGGAATGAGGGGATGATGTAATATGCACAGAAACAAAAATGGAAATCCTATCAGATAGCATTATTAGAAGTGTGTGGCGAGGAAGGTGGGTGAAGTATGATTAGATTCCAGCCTGGGGAAGTGTGGTACGAATTCTCATTCTTTAGGATAACAAGAAATTGATGAGTATGGAGGTTATCAAAAGGATGCGGTTTATAAACACTAGTAATAGCATAGAGTAAGGTTTCGGGGGCTTCCATGGACTTGTGGGGGAGCGGTTTAAGGAGATATTTTGGGAAAAATTAGGAATTGGGATGGGTAGGTGGGATATACCTTGGGTGTTATGGGGGATTTCAATACCATTATATATTCGGAGGAGCGGTTTGGGTGTAGTGTAGTGTCTAGGGCCATGGAAGCTTTCTCAAAATTCATTAACAATTTTCTCTTATTGATTTGCCTTTATCAGGTGCCTCTTTCACATGGTCCAGGGCATAGGATTCTTCTTCTAAATTGTGACTAGACAGATTTCTTGTATTTACTTCTTGAGAGGAATTGACTCCCCATATAATCCAGTTTTCTCTCTCACGATTGATTTTTGAGCATTGGCCTTATCATGTTAGATGAAAGCAGAGGAAGATGGATGAGACCTCCTTTCATATTTGAAAAAATATGACTAAGCGTGTCCAACTTTACAGATAGAGTGGTAGATCATTGGAGAAGTTACTCAGTGGAGGGGATTCCGTGTTATAGGCTAGCAAAGAAGTTAAAATTGCTTAAAAAGGACATAAGGGTGTGGAATAAAGAGGTGTTTGGGAGGGTAGAAGTGAAAATAAGGAAGATGACAAATGAATTAAGAGAGATAGAAAAGGTAGAAGCTAGGCGTGAGTTAGAGGAAAGGAAGAGGAAAATGAAAGATAGGTTGAAAAAGGAACTAGCTGAGTTAGCTTTGGCTCAAGAAATTAGCTGGAGGCAAAAATCGAGAGCATTGTGATTGGAGGAAAGAGGACTCAAATACAAAAATTTTCATAAGGTAGCAATTGCTAATAGGAGAAGAAACTTCATTGAGTTGATAGAGTTAAATGGGGTGGTGCATATGGAGAAGAAGATGCAGAGGGAGCGATTGTAAAGTTTTACAAATGGTTGTTTAAAGAGGAAGCAATTTGGGGGCCTAAACTGATGGATTTAGAGTTTAATCATATTAGTGGAGAGGAGTGTGCGTGGTTAGAAAGGGAAATTTAGGAGGAGGAAGCAAAAAGGCAGTAGAGTATTGCGCAGGTCATAAAGATCTGAGGCTTGATGGTTTCTCTTTGGCTTTTTTCCAGCATTGCTCGAGCAAGGTCAAAAATAAGGTGATGGCTACTATTGTTGAGTTTCAAGAAAGATGTGATTTTGAAAAAAGTTTAAATGTTTCATTCATCGTCATCATCCCTAAGCAGGATGGAGCCTCAAGCATAAAAGACTATAGGCGTATTAATCTAGTGGGAAGCATCTATAAGATCATCTCTAAGGTGCTTTCCATGAGACTTAAGAAGGTGCCAAATGAGACTATATCTACTTTACGGAATGCTTTTGTGGAGGGTAGACAGACTTTGGATGCATTTTTGGTGGCGAATGAAGCAGTAGATTCAAGTAGAAAGCAAAGTGTACCAATTGTATTGTGCAAGCTAGATATGAATTGGCGTTTCCTAGATGCCATTATGCTACAAAAAGGATTTGGGAGAAATGGAGAAAATAGATTTATTGCATCTCTTTAGTTAGATATTCTGTTTTAGTGAATGGCAATCCTTGCGGAAGCTATTATGCTACAAATGAGATTGAGGAGAAATGGAGAAAATGGATTTATTGCATCTCTTTAGTGAGATATTAAGTTTTTGTGAATGGCAATCCTTGTGGTTTTTATGGTGCTCCCATGTTGTTTCATCCTAGTAATGGAACTATTGAGCAGCGTAAAGAGATCATGAGAGGCTTCATAAAGGGTTTTAGTGTTGCAGTTGGGGTGTTGGAACAATTTTAGTTTCTCACTTGTTGTTTGCAGATGATACTTTGGTCTTTTGCAACGCAGATAGGACCCAACTGGATTATTTAGGCCAAGTCCTCACTTGGTTTCAGGTGGTATCAAGCCTTAAAATTAATATGAGGAAGTGCAATATCTTTCCAGCAGGACGAAATACTCAATTCATGTGGTCCATAAATGCAGTTGGGGCATTAGTCAAACCAAAGGACGTCATCAAAAACTCAAAATGATCATACCGGGTTTGAAAAACAGTCTTAGAGATATTCACTCCCCTAATCTTTAACCGATGGTAACCCGATTGAAGATCAATCTTGGAGAAACACTTAGCACCCTGAAGCAGATTGAAGAGAGCATCGATCCTAGGAAGCGGATAGTTATTCTTCACCGTCACCTTATTTAACTGGCGGTAATCTATACACGTCCTTTTTATGCACGAAGAGAACCGAAGCACCCCAAGGAAAAACACTAAGGCGAATAAAACCCTTATCTAAAAGATCTTTCAACTGCTCCTTGAGTTGTTCAACTCAGCCAGAGCTATTGACACCCAATTTTTTCCTTCACAATTAAATTTAATCCGGAGTTTCTTCGATTTAAAATAAAATTAAGATAGTTATTTTATTCTGATAAAATCTCTCCAAAGTATCTATCTACGTAATTTGGTCATTTTAAGTAACGGTTATATATTATCTTGATCAATTATACGAGATTATATAATTTGTTTACTTAAATATTTATTCCATGGAATTTCAGATTTTTATCAAAATTTACTATGAAAAGGATTAAAATCTTAAATCTTGATTTAAATGGAATTTATTCTATAAAGAGATTTATTCGGATGAATACGTGTTTGATTTTATCAAATCAAGAGGCTCGGGATCAAAATAAGGATTTAATTCGCATCGAATTTCGATTTAATTCAGCCAATTTATTTTTGACCATAAAGAAAACCAAATTGGCCACAATTGCAATGCAAATTGACCAATTTAGTTTTAAATTTTTGATCAAATCTAATTGGATAATTAAATCCTAATTTGGGGTTATTTAACCCATTACCAACCCAACAATAATTAACTTGTCCCAATTCAAGCACAAAATCCCAACACTAAATCTGCCTATCCCCGCTTTAGCCCATTCCATAAAATACCCATATTAGGCCCAACAGACTAATGACCCAAGCCCATCTTTAAATCCTCTTTCCTCTTATATGCAAATAACAGCGAAAGCATGAATAACCGCGTACAAACATCAACAGTTGTACGCGCAAAAGCTCCAACCGAATCAACAATTTCAATGACAACATCTCTAATTATCCTCTTTTCATGTTAAATTTCAACCAAAATGAGCTGCCATCAATTCAATCACTCTAAATCTACCAAAATCTTAGCTTTTGTAGGTCTATCACCCCAAGATGAAGATTTTTACTCCTTTTCCCTCTTGTTCTTGGTTTGAATTTTGAATTTGGAGTTGTTATGCCTATAAATACAACCATTATTCATTCATTGAGAAAAAAAAAGGAGAAAGAGATTCATCAGAAGAAGCTATCATCCAGTTCACATCACTGTTTCCTTCTTGTTTTCTCATTTTCTTTTCCGAAATCGAAGTTTGAGTTCAAGTTTAGATTGCCGACGGAAATCCCCTTAGTTCACTGCCCCGAAAAAGGTGCGAACTTGCTCCCTTTTTATTTCATTTTAATTTTCTTTTCCTATATCTATTTTGGATTCTATAGACATAGGAATTGCCTTGATTTCAAATTGGTGTTGTTCCTGTTGTTTTTGGTCTTGTGGTTAAAAAAAATATAAATAATTTTAATTCCAAAAGTTGTTTTGTGTATGAACATGTGATTCTGTGAATATGTGTGTATAGGGGTTTATCGCTCTTTTTTTTAGTTTTTATTTCTTCATTTTGATGTGAGTCGGAGGTGGTCTTGTCAGTAAATCCTAATCCCATTATATTTTATTTTGATAATTCGCTGATTGTTTGAGTTTGTCGTTTGGCTAATATTGGACATAAAGTATGAAATGAATTGGAGTTGGTCGTTTTGTTGGCCGGTTATGAATGCAAACTTTGAATATAATCATTTATCGTTTTCTAGTTGGGAAGCTAGCTGGTTGGTTTAGGACATGGAAACAACATACAAAACTAGTCTCGTTCATTTTAGTTTATATTGTAGGTTCTGTATATTTCAGGTTCATGCTCTTTCCTATTTTCTTACGTATAACCAATTATGGTTTCATATTAGGCGGTCCGTATGTTATTCTGCTATGTTTCTTTAAGGTATAATCAATCTTGCGAGTTATACTAGCACTTTTACATAAAACATAAATTGTGACTTGTTAATAATTATCCATGGTA
The DNA here is from genome assembly GCF_002878395.1 of Capsicum annuum. Taxonomy (NCBI): domain Eukaryota; kingdom Viridiplantae; phylum Streptophyta; class Magnoliopsida; order Solanales; family Solanaceae; genus Capsicum; species Capsicum annuum. The sequence continues at coordinate 145,106,486 of NC_061118.1, forward strand.
TTTTGCTTAGGTTACGGCATTGTGTGAAACAAAGCTAAGTTTCTCGAGAAAATTGAAGGAAAGGTGCCTTTTAAGTCTTGAATGAAGGATTGATGACATTGACCAACAGATATGTTCAAACATCATTAGAAAACTTGATTAAGTTAATTGTGGACTTGATTAATATTTTCAAAACTTTCTAATCTTTTCAAAAATATAAATCAACCTAACCCACACCCCTCTTCAATCCAAATCAACCATTCTCTCTCTCTCCAGCTTCTCTTAACTCTCTCCCAACCAACAGTTCTGCAAAATCTCTCCTTTCAACCTCCGGTGACAAATAATCGAACGAGTTCCTTTTCAACTTTCAACCGTCAATCGATGTGAATACTTCTCCAGCGATAACAACTTCGAGTTCTTCGTCCTCCCATTTCTTTTTTCACAAGTAAAAAATTATGAAGAAACAGGGAAACTTGAGCCAACTACTCTTCTGGTATTGAAATGTGGACTGAATAAAACCCTAATTTCTGGGATTTCTGCATTTTTTCTTCTTGTTGTCGTACTGTTGATTCAAATTTATTGGTGATTTTTTATCACGGTTGATGTTCTCTGTGTGTGTGTGATATGTTGGTGTTGCTGGGTTGATTTGTTGTTTGTCTTGGTAGAAATGGTATTGCAACAGTTGAAACATCTGATGTAATAGATGAAACATATGAAGCAACAGATGAAAATCTGATGCAACAGATTAAAAATCTGATGCAACTATAAAAATCTGATGCAATAAGTGAACAATGTAACAGATCCTTCATCTGTTGCGACAGATGACTCTTCTGTTTGGAATAAATCTAAACAGTATTGATCCAACAGATAACTGATTAGTGATCTGTTTTTATTCTTTCCAATGGTTTACTCTTCATTTTACAATAGATTAGGACTATTTTTATTCTTTCCAACGATTACTCATCCGTTGCAACAGGTCGGTTATCTGTTGCAACAGATAACATACGTGGTGCAACAGATTAGTTGTCTATTGGAACTGTTATATTACCGTTATGCATTAATCAATTATAATCTATGTTATGTTCCTGTTAATTTAAGATAACATGGCTCCCAAAAGAAAAGAAATTGAATCAAGTCCAAGTAAAGGAACAAGTGCAGCAGCTCAGTTATATCCACCACTCTATGAGCTTGCTTTACAAGCGCTATCTTAATTAGGAGCAGAAGATAATGAACACGGGAAGGAGGAATCTTTCAAAAGAGATGTTCCAAATGCTAATAGCCCTTCCATCGAAGAGTTGGTCAAAACCTTCAGCATTGATCGTTATCCTGTGAGAATGCAGTACGATGGTGCCACAGATTTAACGGGTGATCTCGTGGTTAAGTCAGTCATGGGAAAATCTTTCGACTCCTTCAGAAAATACTGAGAAAAAAAATTGGATTCTTATTTCATGAAAAGCTGCTTTGGGCAATATCTTGATTTGCCGGAGGACAACAACGCTCGTTTCCAGATAAAAATGGTATATGATCTTCTCAAGCACAGGTTTATGTATGAAAACAAAGATAAGATGGATGAGGTGTGGATAAATTACTGTGGCATGCCTGTTTGTTTTGGTTGGGAGGAGTTTGTCGTAGTTACCGGACTAAAATGTTATCCTCCTTCTCCTTCTCAAGTTATACCTACTCTGACCCAAAAAAAGCACCCCGCACACCCAAAAAAGGAAAAGGCAAGTCGAGTGATCGTGATGACTTGGTGTCCATCGTTGGTTCAAGCTTCAAAAACAAAAATCTGATTGAAACGTTGAAAGGTAAAGGACTTTCAAAGAAGCACAAGCAATCATTGTGCTTGGTTTGGTTTGTACATAATGTTCTTTGGGCGAGAGACTTTAACAACAACATAAGCCTTGGTTTAATAAATCTCTCCGAGGATCTTGAGTCATTTAACAGCTATCCTTGGAGTTATGAAAGCTTCAAAATGACTGTCGAATATTTGTTGACTCCGTTAACGTCAAAAATAGTCAACTTAAATGGTTTTCCATGGGCCTTCATGATAAATATTTCTTTTATCCTGATATGATTCATCATTTTTTTATTCAATAATGCTTTTGATTTATTGGTGTTATGTTATAGGCTTGGGTATTTGAAGTCATTCCTTATTTGAGACAACAAGTGAACTACCAGGAAGAAGTTTCCTGTCCAAGAATTCTGAGATCGTTGTCTGCCAAAACCAATAAAAATGCAAAATTTCTTGATCTTTTCAATCTGCCAAGGAAGCAGTAAGTCCAATTCTAATCGAATTTTTGTTTTAATTAATGATTAAATGATTTCATCATCATTCTTAATATATGTACCGATTTATTTTAGATTGTCCATCTGTGGCTTGTTCTGACCAAAGAGAGTTGAAGATGCCATTTTTTTTACTTTATAATCTGTGCAAACTTTATCGGACCCTAAGTTCGTTGATGGAATAAAAATGGAATTGTTTGGAGCAACAGCCATCACAAGAAAAATAATTTTGGAGGGTGGGGCTAATGATGCTCCTCTTATAGTTTTTGAAACAACAAGCCATTATGATTATGATCATAATGGTTGTACAGATTTTTCTCCAAATTTTGCCGCATCTAGCGAATGTTTTTCATGAAAATGTCAAGACTGTAAGGCGAAACACGATGGAGTGATTAATGCTATTAATGCACTAACTGCTTCTGTAAAGAAAATGACATCTAAGAGGGGTGTCATTCCATCAAAGAGGATTTTATATCCAAACACTCCACAAGAGATTAAGGCGGCTAAGAGGAGAAGGAAAGACACTTCCAAGGCATCATCAATCATCAAAAAAGCAAGATTGCAATGCCTCTGTCTTTGTCTTGCACCGATGTTCAATGTGCAAGGGCCACAAAAGAGCAACATGAGCTGAAGAAGGTGAATTTACATCATCTGTTCCAAAAAACAAATAGGCACATATCTGTTTCAACAGATGATACATCTGCTGAAAAATATCAAACAGATGTATACATCTGTTACAACTGTTGTCTAACCTATTGCATCAGATTCATTATCTGTTTCAACAGATGAGTCTTATGTTGCAATAGATGGGTCATCTGTTCAAAATTATCGTACTACTCTGATTTACCTGTTCGAATTTGTCCCAACAGATAGTCCATCTGATGCAACATAAGACTTATCTGTTACAACATATAGAAAATCTGTTGTATATCTCTACTTAGCATTGACAATTCTTAGTTTTTAGGTGGATTTCACAGCTACTGCCGAAGAGCATAATATGACAGTTGATAATGTATCAACTATTAAAAAAGATGAAGAAAAAATAGATCCTATCAGTTTGGGAGAATGGAAGAATTACCCGTTTGAAGGGTTCAACATCTCGGACAAGGATCTAAAAAAACTAACACAATTGATCAACGACTATTCAGAATGGATTGTCGATGGGCTGTTAAAGCATCATGCCGGTAGGTACATAAATCAATTTTATGGATATTGGTTTATACAATTCTTGTTGTAAGAACCTGACATTAACATATATAAATCATCATGTAGAAAACAAAATGACGAGCGCTAAAAGTGAACGAATCGAGTCTTGATTTTGATATGTTCGACTTTGTTGTTGCACTTCCCAGAATGAAGAATTGGTTCTATTTGATGTCACGGCCTCAAACTTGCTGGAATGATGAGGTTTAAATACCATACATATTACTATTAATTAATACTTTATTTAATTGCATCTGCGTATTGATTTTTCATCACGTAATCCGAAATGTTTGATAATATGTGCAGTACATCGATGTCATTTTTTACTACCTCCAAAAGAAGGCCAAGTTACAAACACAAGAACAATACAAATACAAAACAGGCAATTGTTTGTACAAAGTTTACATAATAATGCCTATGATAGGTATTGTCAACAACAGCCGAAAGTTTCTCGAAACGAGGAATGCTTAATCAACATCATCAAAGGTTTTAGCATTTCGGCTGGCTTACCTTGCATTTGGTCGATGAAGTATACATCTCAATCAATTATAGTGATGAATTCCATTGGGTGTTGGCTGTCATCATTATAAAAGAGAGGCGCATTCGAGTTTATGACTCGATGTCGCGAAGGAGACGTTCCAGGCCATCGTCTGAGATACAAAAGATGGCCAAAGTATTGCTAACTTACCTTGATATGAGTGACTTTTTGGATCAAAAGGTTCGTACTGATTGGTCGACGATTGAAGCATACTGGGATAAAATGGATAATCCATTTAATGTACAATATGTTGACAGAATTGCTTAACAAACCATTGGTAGCCTGTAAGTTTAAGTGTCATGATTTAGTTTCATTTTACAAATTTCACAACGCTTGCATGAACTGCAAGATATGGATTATCTATTTTTTTATAACACAGGGATTGCGGTCCTTTTGTTGCTGCCTATACCGTGTATTTGAGCGATGGATTACAAGTACCAAATGATGGGCTTGATGCCAGATTACTCCACAAAAGATATGCTGCTCTTTTATGGAAATATGGAGAAGCGAAAGCTCAAAAGTTGTACGCAATCGACGTTAAAGATCCACGATGACCGAAGTCGAATTCCATAGCACTGGATAAAGAACAACTTGTCCATATTGATTAGATGTTTATAGCTTGAGTCCGTCAATGTAATAACCTATCCTCCTTGGTTTAACTTGTTGATTTATTTGTAGAGTAGATCGTTTGTACTCATAATAATTTTTTTTACATTTCATTTATTTGTTGAGTTATTTCATGTAATTTTCGAAGGCTTCAATTTATTTTATTCTATCTATGAATATAATTAATTCTGAGTTTTGAATATGTTAATTGAAATGGAGTACTAGATTCAAATATCACAACAGATAATACATCTGCTGCAATAGATGACATATCTTATCAGATAGATTTAGACATATGTTGCAACATGAGATGCAAAATATAGGTCATCTACTGGAAATTATATAACAGGTCTTCCTACTTTTTTTTATTTTCTCTAACAGATTACCGATCAGTTGCAACAGATAAGTTATATGTTGCAACAGATTGGTAATCTTTTACGACAGACAGATGGGGAACATCTGCATAACGCAACAGATGACCAACCTATTCTAACAGATAATCAATTTGTCACAACAGGTACTATATCTATTACGAAAGATATAAAATCTATTGCATTATAAAAAATTTAACTTTGCCAGACATAAAAATTACTGCCCCTACATGTATAGTGAATTGGCTTGAAATAAAAATTTGTTATCATGTTCGTCTCTGTCTTTGTACATGTTCTTTTTTATACATGGGCTCCAACCATTTAGTTAGTACCCCATATGACCAGACCCATTACATTTTTCCCACAACGGTGTCGCACACACCAGTTCTATCGGCAGCATCATAAGCATCCGAGTACGCTAATTGCTTGCCCCTCATGAGGCAAAGAATTTTATCAACATACTGTGGTATAAAAAGACAATTTTTGAATATGTTAGTAATTGTAAAGAATAAAAACACAGTCAAAAGAATTCGATGCAGAGGGTTCTCTGAATCAGTTCACAGATTACCCAACCAACGTAACTTATGCAACAGATATGTATTATGTTACAATAGAATACCAAGTTTTTGCAACAGATTACACATCTACTGCATAGATTCTTCTTCATGGAGTAGATTGGAAGGGTAGGTTAGCAAAAGTAAACTTACCTTGTCCTCGTACCACACGCACATATTTGTCATATTCGAGAAGTCTTTGGCGGCAAATGAATGCATGGTGTATTCTTTTTTAACCTTCATCTTGATGAATTCTTCCAGTTCCTTCTTCTTCTCCTTGCCAAGCACAGCGAATATGTCCACCTTCTTCGGCGGCCCCTGAACTTCAACAACTATTGGAGCAGGGGAAGTTGCAGTTTTGCTGATTTCATAACGGAGAGAATTTATCTAATTTTTCTTCTCTTCCTCCTAACCTCCACTGTAGGAATGCATGGCTCCCTCGCCTTGTTGAATGGTATGACACCCCTTCTAGATTTCAACTTTTTGACAGCTTCAGCAATAGCCTCTATCTTGTTGAGAAATTTATCTTCTCTGTCCTTGCACACTTTACATTTGCAATGAGAACATGAGGGTGAAGAGGGGTGAGAGGGACCATTGTAAGGGTGGGAAGGACTGGTGTAGGGGTGAGAGGGAGGACCTTTGCAAGGGGTGTTTTCAAACATATTTATTTTTTTAGAGCACCAACATGTTCATAATCACGATTGAAAGCAGAAGCAGTAGCAGGATGGCTGCCACCATCTCAAAAAACTCCACCAGCAACACCCCCAGAAGAAGCACCCGGATCTGTTGCAGTTTGAGTTTGGTCGTGAAGAGCTTCAACATTATACTGACTTTGCCTAACTGCTCTTCTTATGGATATTTCTCCATCCAATTCCTTATTTATTAAGTCCACCATTGGGTCTTCTTTTGTATCAACAAGACCCAGAGTAAGAAAAGAAGTCATCCCCAGCTCATCAATGGTAGGCACGATCCAAGGATGCACAACCTATAAAAAAACAAGAGGAATTTAAATCATATAATAATAATTTGTAGTCAGTTGGGTACATGGGGCTCGGGTTATGTTAACACAACCAACTTATGCAATAGATGATCTAGCTACCGCAACAGCTGATCTGTATGTTGAAATAGATTGATAATATATTACATCAGAATACCCATCTGTTGCATAATTTGCAGTAGATGGGTAATCTGTTGAGTAGGGTTCAGAGACCAGAGCAACATATGGTTAATCTGCTATGGAATATGGATCGTCTGTTGCAACAGATTACCCATCTGTTACACCAGTTGTAGTTGACCGATAATCTGTTGCAACAAATGGAACATCTATTTCAATATCTATCTTTGAGGCAAATTATTTTAGTTGAAAGAATATGTACTATATCATCTGGAAGGTTGAAGAGATCAGCCTCGTTAATATTTATTTTGCTGATCTCTACTGCAACCAACCACCTAAGGATCCTTGGATGAGAAACCTTATCCGGGTAATTCGTGAAATGCTTTCAGAGAGGTGGAATGGCTTCACAAGCCCAAGCCTAAAAATTGAAAATAGGAATCAAGAAAAAAAAACTCACAATTATATTCAATATAAATTAATGAATGAGTAAAAATAGTGATCAATTTTACCATGAAAGCCAAAGAAGAGCCGTATAATGTAGTCGTCTTTGGCTTTATCTCTTTCAGTAAATATTTGACAGTCAAGTAGTAGTTGTCGTAGCCCCAGGGATAATCATTGAATTTTCCAAAATCATCAGCAAGCAACAAAAAATCACATTCTATACTTTTTTGACGTCTCTTGCCAATAAAATGAAATGGACAAACCAAACTAAGCACAATTTCTCCTTGTAGTGTTTTGGTATGTCTTTATTCTTGAGATCCGCTATCAAATCCTTCACTTTGTAGCTAGGTCCAACAATGCCCAACAACCCATATATTTTTACCTTGAGTTTGTTGGACCTTTTGTAGGGTGTTTTCTTGATGGCAGGTTCTTCTGGACGATTGCATCTCAAAACCGTCACAATGGCAAACTCTTTCAATCCAAAACAAACTGGCATACCGCAGTAGTTGATCCAGACTTCATCCATCCTTTTTTTTGCCCTTCTTTGGACCTCCATCATCCCCCGCATACATGATCCTGCGCTTGAGAAGGCCATATACCATGATCATTAGGAAACGAAGAGGGAGGGGCCCAAACAGCTCAAGAAAGTGTGCAAAGTAGCTCTTTTTAAAAAGGCCATCTATGTTTTCCTTCTTCATAATACTTCCAAGTTCATCAAAAGATTTCCCCAACTGACATTTATGTACAAGATCACCAAATACTTCTTTAGGGTTATTCATCGGCATCGCAACTCGAAACTTGTCAATACTAATGGTTTTGACAGAATATGCTGGAATTTTGATATTATTTCACGCCCCATTGGTGAGGAGGAGTTATCACTTTCCTCAGCTTCATTTTTCCCTGACTGAGATTGTTTTGGAAGTTTCTCCGAATCTATCTGTACTCTAGCCTTTGTTGTTTGGTGATCGAAAGTTGATCCACTTTCTTCACTTTCTGTTTCTTTTCTTTTGGGAGACATCTTTTAACTACAAACAAAAGAAAAATGAAAAATACATTGCATTTGATGTCTGCATAATTTTTTTTAAAAAGGTGAGACAAATTTCAATAAATTATTCTTACCACATAACCAAAAAAAATACTCGAACGGACAACCCATCAGTTAGAACAGATGGGGAACCCGAATCTGTTTGAAGACCAATTTAATATCTCCCCAAAGATATTCCATCTGTTGCAATAGGTGGAGAAATTTCAATAAATTATTCTATGCCACATTATAGGAAAATATTCCAACGGATAACCCATCAGTTGAAACAGATGGGAAATTTTTTTAAAGACCTATTTAATATCTTCCAACAGATCTTCCACCCATTGCAACAGATGGACCACCACTACCACAACCAATGCCACAACTAATGCCACCAATACCAACACCAAGACTACCGACACCACCGTCAAAAAATGCAAATACCAACACCACCAACAACAGACACCAACAACACCACAAATACCATCCAACAATACCACGATAGTCAACAAAACACTGAGACAAAAAATAAGGTTTTCTCGGGTGCTTCCTACTTTTTTAGCATCAAAACTCAAAATTGTTAACCTATTCTCGGAGATAAAACAACTAAAAGTCTACTTATTTATTATTAACTAAAAATCCCTATTTTTTAGAATAAAGAACAAATGTAGACCTCTTCTTGAACTCTGTTACATGTGAAGATAGAGAAAACAATGGTTACAAGCGGGAATGAAGTCAAAAAACACAACTATATGTAGTCATAAATGGGAAGAAAATTGACCTGTTTTGAAGGGTTGAGCAATATGTTGAGTAGTTGTTGTTTGTATTGTTGAGAGGGAGAGGACACCGAGAGAGAGAGAGAAGAGAGAGAAGAGAGAGAACTTAAGATGTGAAATAAAAAGTTTTTTGCGCAAATGGATGGTTTGTATGGGCTGATTTGTAATTTTGGAAAAGAATGACAAGTTTTGAAATTGCTAATTTGGTCTGAATTGATCTTAATTAATTTTAAAAATTTTAAAAGATATAGTTTTTAAAACATTGAGTTCATGAGAACTCATTTCAACTCAGAGTGATCGATCAATGACTCGGATCGGTATGAACGCAATACCAGCGCCATGCAATTGCAAAAACTCGATTGAATTTGTAGTTGACCCTGCGAGCTCATTCATTCATTCCAAGTTCCACCTAAATAAACTTAGGTACTATCACTATCCTAACATCGAGTTGATGAGAACTCATTTCAACTCAAAAAGATCGATCGACAACTCGGGTAGGTATGAACGCAATACTAGCGCCATGCAATTACAAAGACTCGATTGGATTTGTAGTTGACCCAGCGAGCTCATTCATTCATCCCTAGTTCCACCTAAATCAACTTAGGTACTATCACTATCCTAACATTGAGTTGATGAGAACTCATTTCAACTCAGAGTGATCGATCGACGACTCGGGTCTGTATGAACACAATACCAACGACATGCAATTGCAAAGACTCAATTGGATTTGTAGTTGACCCTGTGAGCTCATTCATTCATCCCTAGTTCCACCTAAATAAACTTAGTTACTATCACTATCCTAACATTGAGTTGATGAGAACTTATTTTAACTCAAAAAGATCGATCGATGACTCGGATCGGGATGAACACAATACCAGAACCATGCAATTTCAAAGACTCGATTGGATTTGTAGTTAACTATCACGACCCAAATCGGGGGCCTGGCCGTGATGAGTACTCCCGAACTTGAAGGCCCAAAACGCCCTCTGTCTACCTGGTAATCATGCACATAATTCATATGATCAAAGTAATACGGGTTAGACACAATAATACGGAAACATGGTCAACAATCTAAAATAGTTAAAGGCCTAAAAACATGCCCAACAATATTTAATAAACATCTGCAACAGTCTGCAAAATCTCTATTGACATATTATCTGAATAACTGGGACAAGGCCCCCAGCAAACCAAAAATCATACTAAAATAAATATCTAAATGACTAGGCCTTCCGAAGAAAAGAAGGATCACCAACTGAACTCTGAGACAACCCTGTCTGTAGAATCTACTGAGGATTTGGACCCCTAGACTGTGCCTCAGTACCTGGGAAGAAGGGGGGTCAACACAATTGTACTGGCACGCGAAGTAATCAAAAATAGAATAATTGAACATACATACATATATAATACGTGAGAGCAAATTTTTATCAAACAGTATGCATAAAACAGTTTCTGAAAACACATGGGCATCTTCTGAAAACATGTAACCTGTCTGTAAATCTCAAACTCTAATCTGTGTATTACTTCTGAGTTAGGTGACATCCCCTACAAGTCTGATATTCCATGGGCGATATGGAATCCCCTACAACCCGAGTATGCCGCAAGGGTTGGAGTTCCTGAATTTGATACGCCACACGATACTTAAGTCATCGTATAATAATATACCCGGGTCGACAAACCACGGTTTTAGGCAATGAGTTGCTTGAAATCAAGCCCTCTTCAGGGAACCACCTAACATCTCTGTATGCTCATTTTTAACCTATTTTATACATACAACATTCTGAATGTCTAAAATCATGATAGTCTGAAATGTTTATTAGTCTGAGTCTGATATGGCATTGGTCTGAATTGGTATCGTCATACCAAGACTTGCAAGTCATGATTTCTGAACCATAATACATTAAGCTAAATCTTTCATTTAAAGCATAATTTATACCATCAAAAATATGCAACTGATATAGAAGATTTCGCATTTCAAAACTCAAGTTAAAATCATGCAATAACTTCATCAACATATGGTGGTCTAGTGCCTTTAGAAAATTTATGCACTCTTTCATTACATGCATTATGAACATAAAACATTCATGCTAGATTCCCTCTTTAGTGATTTAAAACCACCTTTAAATCATAACAAGAGTTCAATCATTTCATATAGTGCTTTTCAAGGATGCATTGCAAAACAATTCATATGCTATGAGAAATCTAAAAAATTCATAATAAGAGGAAATTCACCAAAAATCATGCTCTCAACAAGAATTCATTCTTAAATACATGGTTTCATACATTCATATTCTCAAATCACCTTGGGGAAGGTCAAAAGACCAAAACAATGATGTTAAAATATTTAATACATGAATATATACATAGATTCAAAAACTCCATTCTAAAACATGATTTTTCTATGCCCATGAGAATTTAGGAAAATCCTGCATACTTCTATTTCGAAAAATAACGGGTGCTTCTTGAAGTCTGTGGATTGGGGATTCTGAATCTCTAATCAATTTTGAAAATCCACGGCTGAATCTTGATTTATTTGAGTTTTTAGTTTGAAACCCTTGGGAGTGCTCTTGAGAATTTTTAGATGAATGTGGATGTATTTTGGAGAATTGGGGACTGAATTTCGTGTTTATGGCTGAATAAGGGTGGGAAAGGGACTATTTTGCCCCAAAATGGAATGTTTAACTCACTTGAAACCATTACATAGGCTGCGCATCTGATATCGCCTATATTTACATAGGCGCTGCATATGCTATCGCCTATATTTACATAGGCGCCAGGTATTCTATCGCATATGCTTTCCAGTGGCCATGTGCGATTGGTTAGGCGACGCATTCTACTTTGAAAGGCCATAACTTCTTGCTCGGGTGCTGGATTTTAGCAAAATTGGTATCGTTGGAAAGCTAACATAAAAACCTATCATTTTACATATAGTAGGCTCTCTAATTCAATATATACAAAGAGTCATGGTCGATAGAAGTTAACAAAAATTATAATGTCCACTTAAACTTAATCGATCGAAGTAATTTTCAACTCGTCCTTGAGTCAAAGGACCTCTTTGGTCTAAATTCAAGCTTGAATGGTTTCACAAACTACGCAAATAATTAACATGCCATATTAGCATAGGATTTGTGGCTTCAGGATTATCAACGCATTGGAATCATGGTCTATATTGTAACCCAAAATGTGGGGCATTACATTATCCCCCCCTTAGGATCATTCATCCCCAAATGATGATGCGGGACACAGACAAATACGATTTCAAGCATAATAAGGACTAGGAAAGATAAGATAGGAATAGTACCTTCTGTCTCATCATCCATCAAAGCAAACAAATTGGGATCTCTAATTCTCATGTCATCTTCTGACTCCCAAGTTGCTTCTTTAACTTTTTGATTCCTCCACAATACCTTCACTGAGGCTATCTCTTTGCTCCTCAACTTTCAAACTTGGCAATCTAAAATTTCAACGGGCTCTTCTTCGTAAGACAAGGAATCTGTCACTTTAATATCCTCTACTAGAAATACCAAGGAATGATCTCTAATGCATTTCTTCAACATGGATACATGGAATACCGGATGAACGGAACCCAAACTTGCAGGCAATTCTAGCTCATAAGCAACTACACCAATCTTTCTCAGAATCTGATATGGCCCTATATAGCAAGGGCTTAATTTAACCCTTTTTCCAAACCGCTTAACTTCTTTCATAGGAGAAACCTTGAGAAACACCCAATCACCAACTTCAAACTCTAATTCTCTTCTCTGAACATTGGCATAGGACTTCTGACGACTCTGAGCAGTCCTGAGTCGTTCTCAAATGATCTTCACTTTCTCCATCGTCTGATGAACAAGATCGGGCCCATACAACTGAGTCTCACCCACTTCATACCATCTTATTGGAGACCTATATCTCCTCCCATGCAAAGCCTCAAAAGGAGCTATCTTGATGCTGGTATGGTAACTATTATTGTAAGCAAATTTAATTAGTGGAAGGTGATCTACCCAAATACCTTTGAAATCAATGACACATGCCCTCAACATATCCTCGAGGGTCTGAATGGTACGCTCAGCTTGCCCATCCTTCTGAGGGTGGAAAGTTGTGCTCAAATTCACTTGAGTACCTAAACCCTTCTGAAAAGATCTCCAGAACTGAGATGAAAACTGTGTACCTCTATCGGATATAATGGACACTGGTTCCCTATGCAACCTAACTATCTCCTCAATGTAAATCTTAGCATAACCCTCTCCCAAATAATTAGTCCTCACAGGCAAAGAGTGGGCTGACTTTGTCAACCGATCTACAATCACCCGTATAGAATCATACTGGTTTCAGGATCTCAAAAGTCCTGTAATGAAGTTTATGTTTATTATCTCCCACTTCTATAAAGGCAGGGCTATCTCTTGGGAAGTACCACCTGGCCTCATGTGTTCTACCTTCACTTGTTGACAGTTCAAACACTTGGACACGAAATCAGCTACATCATGTTTCATGTTATTCCACTAATACAAGGTTTTCAGATCATGGTACATCTTAGTAGAGCCTGGGTGAACGACATACCTCAAAGTGTGCACCTCATCAAGGATTCTTTCCCATAGTCCATCAATATTCGAAATGCACAACCTACCCTGAAATCTCAGAATACCATCACCACCAATTTCAAACGACATAACCTTTTGTTGACCCATATCTTTCTTGATTTGCATCAAGATGGGATCTTCAACCTGCTTATCCTTAACTTCAGTATAAAGGGATGACTTAGATAACTCATGAACAATTACCCCTCCATCTTCAGAATCTAAGAGTCGCACTCCCAGATTTGCAAGGAGATGAATATCCTTCACTATCTCTTTCTTTCCTTCTTCTACATAAGAAAAGCTGCCCATAGACAACCTACTGAGGGTGTTGGCTACAACATTTGCCCTTCCCAGATGATAATGCAGGCTCATATCATAGTTTTTCAGAAGCTCCATCCAGTGCCTCTGCCTGAGGTTCAATTCTTTCTATGAGAAAACATACTGCAGACTCTTGTGGTCAATAAAGATATCAACGTGAACACCGTACAAGTAGTGCCGCCAAATCTTAAGTGCAAACACCACAGTTGCTAACTCCAAATCATAAGAGGGTTAGTTACGTTCGTGCACCTTCAACTGCCTGGATGCATAAGCCACTAACTTACCATACTGCATCAACACACAACCAAGTCCCACACGGGATGCATCACAGTATACCACAAAGCCATCTACACCCTCGAGAAGGTTCAAAACAGGAGCAGTGGTCAGTTTGTCTTTCAAGTTCTCAAAAATATTCTCACACAGATCATACCATACAAACTTCACCTTTTTTTGAGTCAATTTAGTGAGTGGAGCAACTATGGAAGAAAAACTCTCTACGAACCTTCTATAATAACCTGCCAAATCCAAGAAGCTCTGAATATCGGTTGGATTCGTGGGTCTGGGCCATTTTCTCACTGCTTCAACTTTCTGGGGATCCACTCTTATCCTGTCACTGGACACAATATGCCCCAAGAAGGTAATAACATCTAATCAGAATTCATGCTTAGAAAATTTGGCATACAGCTGATGATCCTTAAGGGTCTGAGGAATAATTCGGAGGTGATTGGCGTGATCCTCTTTACTCTTAGAATAGATCAGAATATCATCAATAAATACAATGAAGAACAAGTCAAGAAACTAATGGAATACTCTATTCATAAGATCCATGAATGCTGCAGGGGCATTAGTAAACCCGAAGGACAAGACTAGAAATTCGTAGTGACCATATCAGGTTTGAAAGGTTGTCTTGGGTATGTCTGACTCCCTAACTTTCAACTGATGATAACCCAAACGAAGGTCTATTTTTGAAAAACACTTGGCACCCTGAAGCTGGTCAAAAAGGTCATCAATCCTAGAAAGAGGATACTTATTTTTAATCGTGACCTTATTCAGCTGACGGTAGTCTATGCACATATAAAGGTAACCATCTTTCTTTCGCATGAAAAGTATAGGCGCGCCCCAAGGAGACACATTGGGGCATATAAAACCCTTATCTAGGAGATCTGCTAACTGTTCTTTTAACTCTTTTAGTTCTGTAGGAGCCATTCTATATGGAAGAATAGAAATAGGATGAGTATCTGGCAACACATCAATACCAAACTCAATATCCCTATCAGGTGGTATTCCTGGGAGATCATTTGGAAAGACTTCTGGGAATTCTTTTACCACAGGAACAGATTGAAGAGGAAGACTCTCAGTATTAGAGTCCTTAACTCGGATAAGGTGCTATAAGCAACCTTTAGAAATGAGTTTGCGGGCTCTAAGATAGGATATAAAGTGCCCTCTGACTGCTAAAGAATGTCCTTCCCACTCTATCACTGGTTTATTCGGGAAAGAAAAAGTGACCCTTCGAGTCCTACAATCTAATGTGGCATAGCATGAATGGAGCCAATCCATTCCCAAGATAGCATCAAAAGTAACCATATCTAACTCTATGAGATCTGCTAACGTATCCCGGCTACCAACAGTCACAACGCAACCCCTGTACACCCTCCTAGCAATAATAGAATTCCCCACCGAGGTGGAAACAGAAAAGGGTTCAGAAATCACACTGGGATCAAACCCAAAACCAACAGCCACATAAAGGGTCACATAGGATAAAGCATACCCAGGATCAAGTAACACATAAACATCAAGGGAAAGGATTTTTAACATACTGGTAACAATATCTGGGGAAGCTTCCGTCTCCTGGCGATTGGTCAAAGCATATAACCGGTTGCGACTGTTCCCGGTAGTTGATGTGGCGCCCTTCTGAGGTGGGGGTGGTGCTGAAGAATTTACCTGAGACTTTGCACCACCAATATTCTTTCTAGCAGATGGACATTCCCTCTGAAAGTGACCCGGCTGACCACATAATAACACACTAACGAGCCCAACTGACACCCTCTCGGATGATTTCTACCACAAGTCTCACACCGTAGAAAAGTATGATGCTGCTGAGTCACACTACCCTGTGAGTGAGTATCCTGAGCTCTGGTTCCATGGTTAGTCTGAAAACTCTGAGATCGTCTGTCTGCTGGTGGTCGGGGTACTGGAGCGCTGGCAGTAGACTGCACATTACCCCAATTCTTCTTTTTCTGCCATTTATTTCCCCACTTACCACCCTGAGGCTGACAGTGACTCTGGTCGGCTGATCTGGCTCTTTTCGCTTGTCTTTCCACCTCCCTAGCTTCAAAGATCTTCTTTTTTTTCTCTTCTACCTACTGCATATGAATGATCAGCCTAGTAAATTCTAACTCTTTATTCAATATTGCCCCTGGCACTCAAGCACCAGGTTATCAGAAAGGCCGGATGCAAATTTCCTCATTCGGGCTCTCATATTACTAGTCAACTCTGGTGCATAGCGGGCTAGTTTATTAAACTTCAAAGTGTACTCCTGGACACTCATACTGCCCTACTTCAGATTCATAAACTCTTCCACTTTGGCCTCCCTTAACTCCATAGAAAAGAATCGATCAAGGAAAGCTTTCACAAATTCGTCCCAAACGGTGGGCTCAGCACTCTCACCTTTTGCATCCTTCCAGTCGGCATACCACTGATTTGCAACATCCTTAAGCTAATAAGTTGCTAGTTCCACCGCTTCAACCTCATCCATATGCATTACCTTAAAGATCTTTTCGATCTCATCCATGAACTCTTATGGATTTTTCTCCACCTTAGTGACAGTGAACTTAGGTGGGTTAATTTTGATGAAATGTACGACCCTAGTAGCCTAAGATGTAACAGATGCAGACCCAACATCTTTTGATTGTTGAGCCTGGTTAGCTACCAATTGTGTCAGCATATGAATAGACCATCTAAATTTTGTATTTGAAATATCTCTCTGAGCAGCCGGGGGATGGTTGACATCAGTCTGTGGAGCCCTAGGTGGATTGGTCGGGATTGGAGAGACTCCCGGAGTAGGGACAGGTTCTGGTGTTTGAGATCTGTTATGGGTCTGCATCCCATGGGTGGGACAGACCTCATCTGCCTGAGCATTCTGATTAATGATACGACGTGGAGGCATAACTGTGTTTCTAAAATACAAGAGATCATTGATTAGGGGACAATTCAGACTCTGAATCACAAACTAAATCACAAAGAAGGGAAACCTTTCCTAAATGCCTAGTAGCCTCTTGCTTATAAGTGTGGCGTGCTACACACCCATAACTAAGACTCTACCCGACGCGATTTTGCAGACACCCTGGGACCATGATCATGCTTTTATACCAAGTTTGTCACGATCCAAACTAGGGCCCTATCCATGACGAGCATTCCCGAACCCAAAGGCCCAGAATACCCTCTGTCTATCTGGTAATCATGCACATAATTCATATGATCAAACTAATACGGATTAGACACAATAATGCAAAAACACGGTCAACAATCTAAAACAGTTAAAAAACTGAAAACATGCCCAATAATATTTAATAAACATCTGCAACAGTCTGCAAAATCTCTACTGACATACTATCTAAATAACTGGGATAAGGCCCCCAGCAGACCAAAAACCATACTAAAGTAAATACCTAAATGATTAGGCCTTCCAAAGCAAAGAAGGCTCACCAAATGAACTCTGAGATAACCCTGTCTGTAGACTCTACTGAGGATTTGGACCCCTAGACTATGCCTCAGTACTTGGGAGGAAGAGGGGGTCAGCACAATTATACTGGCACGCGAAGTAATCCAAAATAGAGTAATTGAACATATATATATATATATAATATACGTGAGAGCAAATTTTTATCAAACATTATGCATAAAATAGTTTCTGAAAACACATGGGCATCTTCTGAAAACATGTAACCTATCTGTAAATCTCAAACTCTGATTTGTGTATTACTTCTGAGTTAGGTGGCATCCCCTACAAGTCTGATATTCCACGGGCGATATAGAATCTGCCATTGACTCGACGGGGAAGCCTCCAACCCGAGTATGCCACAAGGGTTAGAGTTATTGAATCTGATACGCCACATGACACTTAAGTCAACGTATAATAATATACTCGGGTCGGTAAACCACGGTTTTAGGAAATGAGTTGATTAAACTCAAGCCCTCTTTAGGGAACCACCTAACATCTCTGTATGCCTTTTTTAACCTTTTCTGTACATGCAACATTCTGAATATCTAAAATCATGATAGTCTAAAATATTTATTAGTTTGAGTCTGATATGGCATTGCTCTGAATCGGTATCGTCATACCAAGACTTGCAAGTCATGATTTCTAAGCCATAATACATTAAGCTAAATCTTTCATTTAAAGCATAATTTAGACCACCAAAAACATGCAACTAATATAGAATATTTTGCATTTCGAAACTCAAGTCAAAATCATGCAAAAACTTCATCAATATATGGTGGTCTAGTTCCTTTAGCAAATCCATGCACTCTTTCATTACATGCATTATGAACATAAAACATTCATGCTAGATTCCCTCTTTAGTGATTTAAAACCACCTTTAAATCATAACAAGAGTTCAATCATTTCATATAGTGCTTCTCAAGGATGCATTGTAAAATAATTCATATGCTATGAGAAATCTGAAAAATTCATAATAAGAGAAAATTCACCAAAAATCATGCTCTCAACAAGAATTCATTCTTAAATACATGATTTCATACATTCATATTCTCAAATCACTTTGGGGAAGGTCAAAAGACCAAAACAATGATGTTAAAACATTTAATACATGAATATATACATAGATTCAAAAACCCTATTCTAAAACATGATTTTTCTATGCCCATGAGAATTTAAGAAAACCCCACGTTTACCTATTTCAGAAAATAATGGGCACTTCTTGAAGCCTGTGGATTGGCGATTCCGAATCTCTAATCAATTTTGAAAACCCACGGTTGAATCTTGATTTATTTGGGTTTTTAGTTTGAAATCCTTGGGAGTGTTCTTGAAAATTTTTAGATGAATGTGGATGTATTTTGGAGAATTGGGGACTGAATTTCGTGTTTATGTCTGAATAAGGGTGGGAAAAGGACCATTTTGCCCCAAAAACAGAGTGTTTAAGTCTCTTAAAATCATTACATAGGCGCCGCATATGATATCGCCTATATTTACATAGGCACCGGATATGCTATCGCCTATATTTACATAGGCACCGCATATGCTATCGCCTATATTTACATAGGCGTCGCATATGCTTTTTAGTGGCCATGTACAATTGGTTAGGCGACGCATTCTACTTTGAAAGGACATAACTTCTTGCTCGGTTGCCGGATTTTAGCAAAATTCGTATCGTTGGAAAGCTAAAACCTATCATTTTACACATAGTAGGATCTATAATTCAACATATACAAAGAGTCA
The DNA here is from genome assembly GCF_002878395.1 of Capsicum annuum. Taxonomy (NCBI): domain Eukaryota; kingdom Viridiplantae; phylum Streptophyta; class Magnoliopsida; order Solanales; family Solanaceae; genus Capsicum; species Capsicum annuum. Next base: position 145,125,722 of record NC_061118.1, read on the forward strand.
TGGTCGATAAAAGTTGACACAAATTATAATGTCCACTTAAACTTAATCGATCGAAGTAGTTCTCAACTCGTCCTTGAGTCAAAGGACCTCTATGGTCTAAATTCAAGCTTGAATGGATTCACATACTCGCAAATAATTAACATGCCATATTGGCATAGGATTTATGGTTTCGGAATTATCAACGCATCGGAATCATGGTCTATATTGTACCCCAAAATGTGGGGCGTTACATTGACCCTGCGAGCTCATTCATTCATCCCTAGTTCCACCTAAATCAACTTAGGTACTATCACTATCCTAATATTGAGTTGATAAGAACTCATTTCAACTCAGAGTGATTGATTGACAACTCAGGTTGGTATAAACGCATTACCAATGCCATGCAATTGCAAAGACTCAATTGGATTTATAGTTGACCCTGCGAGCGCATTCATTCATCCCTAGTTCCACATAAATCAACTTAGGTACTATCACTATCCTAGCATTAAGTTGATGAGAACTTATTTCAACTCATAGTGATTGATCGACGACTCAGGTCGGGATGAACGCAATACCAATGCCATGCAATTGCAAAGATTCGATTGGATTTGTAGTTGACCCTGCGAGCTCATTCATTCATCCCTAGTTCCACCTAAATCAATTGTAATGAAACCTGTTGGAACAAACGACTAAGCTGTTGAAAATTTTCAAACAGGTATATATATGTTGCAACAGATGACATATCTAATTTAATTATCAAATAGATATTTGCATCTATTATGACAGATGACTGAGTTGTTGGAAATTTTCAAAAAGATATTTATATCTGTTGTAATAGATGACATATTTGATTTTATTAATTATTAAATGAATATTTTTATCTATTGTCACAGATGACTGAGATGTTGGGATTTTTAAACAGATATTTATATATGTTGTTTTAGATGACTGAGCTGTTTGGATTTCTAAATAGATATTTATATATGTTGCAAGAGATGACATATCTGTTTGAAAATCTTTCTCTCTTTTAATTTTAAAGCAAGAAGCTTCTGGTCCTATTAGATAAGATCAAGTAGTAGTACTTACTACTAAAGGCGGTAAAAAATGTTTCTTGGATATCTTAAAAGTGAGTTCATTGAGCAGTCTTGTCTTGTCTTTTCAATATCATTAGTCTTAATCTTCCTCGTGCCCCTCAAATTATTAATGAAATTAATGAATATTGAAAACCACCACGTCTACGTACACAATACATCTATAGAAATTATCTCATATCTTCCTTCAGCTGCAGTTTATTTTATTCAACTCTCATCCTTTTCTCTCTCCTCTTTAGGGTCACAGCCCTTTTTCTCTCTTTTATCTTCTCTTCTCATAAAGATCTTTTCGGATCTAAACCCATCCAAATCTTTTCCTCAGCTTAAATTTCTATTTTCATCCCCTTTTTGATATTAAGGTATGGTTCATTATTGCTCTTTTATTCTCATCGTCTTCTTTGCAAGTTATTTACATCTATTTTTTTCTTTAATTACTATTTACCCATATCATATTTATTAAAAAAATTTAAAAAACTTGTAAGTGTTGAATAAACAATCCAAGAATTTTTATTACAATTTAAGAAAAAAGTCATCTGTTGAGAGATGTTTAAAAGCCTTGTTGACAATATTCTTTTTTTGTATGTATTTTGTTTGTTTCATTATTATTGATGCAGTTATTGATGTTGTTGGTGGGGTTGGCATTGTAAGAACTTGTGGTGTGGGGTTGTTGATGGTTTTGGAACAAAGGATGTTGCTTTTTTGTTAGATGATATTGTTGGAACAAATGTTGTTGTTTATTTTTTATTGATGTTTATGCTGTTGTTGATGTTGCAACATATGGAGAAACTGTTGGAACAAATAAAACCACCAAAAAGGCTGGTTTGATGTATTCCATCAGACTCTACATCTGTTGCAACAGACCCCATATCTGTTGTAACAGACTCCACATCTGTTGCAACAGACCACATCTAATGCAACAGATGGACAATGTTTTTTTTGTGTCAATTTTTTTTCCCTTCTTTGTAGATATAAGGAACTGACAGTTGATCAATTTTTGACGGACTATCGCAAGAGGCTGCAGTAAGGATGTGATCGGAGAAATAAGCTGCTTGCATATGGAACCACTTCATATGTGGGAGGTATGTATTACTGATAATGTTCTCGTGGAAACACACACAGAGTGCACCGAATTTGGGAATGATGTTTTTACTGATTAGTCATAGATCGTTCAAACAAGATGTCCGCAATTTTACAACTAAGTTTGGTAGGTCCAAACTAATAAGGCTGAGGGACCATGAATATAGTTCTGATAGCCTGTTAAGATTTAATGTTAGTTGTTGCTCATGTTTATTTGTCAAGCGTTGTGAATGGATCTAGTTTTTATGTCATTGTAAAGAGATTCAATAGTGATTGGACTAACTTTTAGGGTGAATTAGACCCTTAGAAGACCTTCGAAGCTTAGCACTGCATCTAATAAGAACGGAAAACAAATATAGTTTTTACCCTGGCCAAAATTTATATGTCTGGGTTGCTCGCTTGGGGTTATGATTATATGCCAGAAGGTGCGGTAGGAGAATGCTTTCGAGGAAAAATGGGTGGTTGATGGAAGACTATATCATCTGAGAGCTAATTGAAGAAGAGACATAGGGTAGATACAACTTCTAATGAATCTGGCCGATGGAATTGTCTTAACAGATGCAAAATCTGAATCAAGTGCAAATATGAAAGTGTATCCGGTAATGTAATTTCATCTGTTGTGTCGCTGAAAGAAAAACAATACAGATGGACACTTTGCTAAGGAGCTGTGTGGTCAGGATTATCACCTAGGTAGAAAATAGGAGAAAACCAACAAAGCACCTCACGGGCATCGTGGGTAGAAATGATGTTCAGCAAGTCTAGAAAACTTACACCAACAGCAACTGCAGTTAAATAAGGAAACTAACTGAAGGCGGAAATTTCTGAATTTTAAATTTCATCCCATGCCTTCTTGTTTGTGTTTCCGATCAGGTCCACTATCGTTGACATGATCAGAACCACAAACGAGATTGAAAGAAAAATAAAGTATCATTGCTTTCCTAGAAATATGGTTATAATTGATTGTGTTTTCTTGCCTTAGCATGCTTTCAACATTCCTTGGAGAAGATATGATGCTTGCTGTAGTATATGAATCCCGATAATTTTCAAGCTTGCCTCCATCTTGTTGATTCTGTATTCAAGTTGTTCGTTGCTGTCTTCGAAGTTGGTAAGGAGTTTCTCATCTCTTTTGAGCTCAATCAGGAACACTACCTTTAAAGTTGTGGCATTCTAGAAGCCCTTCAGAACACTTTCTTCAGAAGCCTTTAAAGGATACATGGAGGGTCACTGTATTTGTTTTAGGTGAAAATGTGTTGATGCACATTGAAGATGTGGTCCCAACAGTTGAACAACACATTTTTATCGAGCGTTGCTCTATGCATCTTGCTCAACCAATTTGATAAATTAGTAAGCATGGAGTTACATAGCGTGTGATCTAAACCGGCTCGACCAAGCCTATCAAACACTACGTAACTCTAATCTCATTACTCAATTAAAAAAATATTACCGAGTTAGTGCACAAATCGAACGAGCTCAATCTCTCAACCTTTCTGCTGATCGCTCTTCTCCAATATAGATGACAAGATATCTGCTATGCAAAAGTCTACACCGTTGCCAGACATGTTTGCCAATTCTTCTGAAGGATATCTGTTGATTTTTTTTAAAGAATTGCTCCCAGACAAGCATGTCTGGCGATGGTGTAGACTTTTCCCTAGCAGATATTTTATCATCTATATTGGAGAAGAGTGATCAGCAGAAAGGCTGACAGATTGTGCTTTTTTTATTTGTGCACTAACTCGGGCAAATTGTTTTGATAGGGTAATGAACTCAGAGTTACGTAACGTTTGATAGGATTGGTAGAGTCGGATTAAATCACACGCTACGTAACTCCATGCATACTAATTTATCAAATTAGTTGAGCAAGATGCATGGAGAAATGCTCGATAAAAGTGTGTTGTTCAACTATTGGGACAACATCTTCAACGTGCATCAACACATTTTCACCTAAAACAAACACAGCGACCCTCCATGTATTCTTTAAAGGCTTTTGAAATAAGTGTTCAGAAGGGCTTCTAGAATGCCACAACTTTGAAGGTAGTGTTCCTGATCGAGCTCACAAAAGACGAGGAACTCCTTACCAACTTCGAAGATGGTAATGACCAACTTGAATACAGAATCAACAAGCTGGAGGCAATTTTGAAAATTATCGGGATTCACATACTACAACAAGTATTTGATCTTCTCCAAGGAATGTTGAAAGCATTCTAAGGCAAGAAAACACAATCAATTTATCCATATTGCTAAGGAAGTAATTCTACTCTATTTGCCTTTTAACCTCATTTGGGGTTCCGATCAGGTCAACGGCAGTGGACCTGATCGGAAACATAAGCAAAAAGGCATAGGATGAAATTTAAAATTTAGAAATTGTCGCCTTCGCTTAGTTTCCTTATTTTAACTGCAGTTGTTGTTGGCGTAAGTTTTCTAGACTTGTTGAACATCATTTCTACCCTCGATGCCCATGAGGTGCTTTGTTGGTCTTCTCCTATTTTTCACCTAGGTGATAATCCCGACCACGCAGCTCCCTAGCAAAGTGTCCATCTACATTATTTTTCTTTCAGCGACACAATAGATGAAATTACATTACCGGACACTTCTAAGATTCATTAAAAGTTGTATCTACCCTATGTCTCTTCTTTAATTAGCTCTCAGATGATATAGTCTTCCATCAACCACCCATTTACCCTCGAAAGCATTCTCCTACCGCACCTTCTGGCATATAACCATCACCCCGAGTGAGCAATCCATCCATATAAATTTTGGCCAGGGTAATAAATATATTGGTTTTCCGTTCTTATTTGATGTAGTACGAGGCTTCGAGGGCCCTCTAAGGGTCCAATGCACACTTAAGTCCAATCACTATTGGTTCTCTGCAGTGACGACAAATATTGATCCCTTCTCAAAACTTGACATGCATAAATGAGCACCAACCATCAGTAATTCGTAACAGGGTATCTGCACCATCTTCATGAGGTCCTCAGCCTTATTAATTTCGAACCCAGCAAACTTAACGGTACAATACAGGATCTTTTTTGAATGATCAATGCCAAATCAATTAAAAACTGCATTCACAAAAACATTGTACTTTGTATGTGTTATCCCGGTAACCTTATCAGTAATACATACTTAACTCCCATACATATGATAGTGGATCCATCTGCATGCACCTTATTCTTCCTAGCCCATCTACGGCCTAAATTGAATAAACAGATGACTAGCTTGTTACAATAGATGACACATCTGTTTATATTGTCAGACAATTGGAGACATCTATTACGATAGTTGATCAACCTGTTGCAGAAATCAGAAATCAAACAGATATTTACATCTGTTGCAAAAAGATTTCCAGTATATTGTAAGTTATCTAACAAAAAGAATATATTTTGCAACAGATTATCCATCTATTAGATTTATTTTAAAGCAATTTTTTTACTTTTTGAGATACAATAATTTATAAATAGGTCCCTCTTGACAAATATGGATGATCCAGATTCGTTCAAGAATATTCATATCGAGTCATTGCATGAACTTCAAAGGCAATTTGATGAACTCCAGAGAGATTTGGCTGACTTCGGAGCAAGGCTGCCGGATGAAAGATGTCTAATTAACAATAATAATAATAGTAGTAATAATAATTAGGTAATGTTTTTTATTTTAGCGATTATTTTCCTCCTTTTGTATATCAAATCTACCCAAGGGATTCAAAAATCTATGAACATTCATTTCATTTTATTGTTGACTTTGAATTTTTAATTCTTATTTAGTATGTAATTATAATCATTCTGTTTATTCCTTGTTCTCAACATGTCGACGGTTGGTGGTAGGGATTGAGCAGCAATTTGTGTCAACAGTTAGAGGTTAATCTGCTACGACAGATCGATCATATGTTGCACCTAGCGGTTATTAATAAAAAAGGGTTATTGTTGTTATTGAGAGGGTGAAAAGGAAAAGACATGACTTTCCGAACCGATTATTCAATATGAAAAATGTTTCATAAATAAATAATAAGGAAATAAATGATAAACACAATTTTAATAACTGATCGTGACTTTTCACCATTTTTGTTTTTGAATTTATTTTTTTAATTATTTATTATATAATAAAATGGTTATTATTTTATTAAGAAATTTGAAAAGGTATTTTTATTTATAAAATAAAAAAGTAAGCAAATTTGGATTAATGATCTAGTTATTTTAAAAAAAAAAAAAGTAGATTATATGTTGCAACATTTAAATTATCTGATGCAACAAGTTCACATGGTTGCAACAGATGATATATCTGTTGTCAAAGATGATTTATTTTTTTATTTATAAAATAAAAAAAAAGCAAATTTGGATTAATGATATGATGATATATTTATTTTTAAAAAAAGTAGATTATATGTTGCAACATTTAAATTATCTAATGCAACAGGTTCACTATGGTTGCAACAGATGATATATCTGTTGTCACAGATGATTTATCTGATGCAACCTATATGTTACAACTCAATAAAAGCAGTTCTTGAAAAGAACTAATTAATAATAATAATCTGAAAAGTCATGACTTATCACAATATTTATTAATTTAATTAATTCATTACTTTTCACATTACTAAAAAATGTAATTAATAAATGGAGGTGAACAGTTAGATTATATGTTGCAACAGATATGTTATCTGATGCAACATATTTTATATTGGTTATAACAGATAATATATCTGTTGTCACAGATGTGTTATCTGATGCAACAGATATAGAATAGGTTGCCACAACTCAATAAAAACGGTTCTTCGAAAGAACTAATTAATAATACTAATCTAAAAAGTCATGACTTATATCACAATATTTATTTTTTTAATTTAATCAAAAATGTAATTAATGTATGGAGGTGAATAGTCGTGCCTTTTTTCCTCTCATTCAAATTCAATCCTCTATAAATAGGTCCGTCCTTACTCAATCGTTCATTCAAATACACACTATTTATTTATTGCATCTCGTCTTTCATATTACGCTCTAGAAGATAAGATTATGGCTGATCCGGTGTGGGACGTTGCTTTTCTGCAAGACGTCGTGAATGAACTTCGGAATCAAGTTCGTGATCTGCAATGGAAACTAGGAAGAGTTAGATCAAGAATGCTCCATGAGATACGCAGGCTGAGGAGGGCCTTGCTACTTTCGATTGAAGATTGGTCGGCTGGCAATGATGATGCTGATAATAATAATAATAATAATAATAATAATAATAATAATAATAATAATAATAATAATTAGACTATTATTTTTCTTTTAATCTATTATATGTATTTTTATTTGTTTTTGTTTAATAAATAAATTATGTTTCCTCTTTGACATTTTAATCCATATTTAATTTTCATTCTATCTATTATCTTCTTAACAAACATGTTGATGATTCGACTTAAAAAGGAATAATTTAGAATCCAGTAGTACCAATAGCAAGATTTATCTGTTGGGTTGATTTGTGTTGTTTCAAATAGATTATTCATTCGTTGCAACAGATAAACATCCTGGTGCAACAGATAATTAGTCTGGTGCAATAGATAAATATCTTGATACAACAAATAATATGTCTGATGCAACAGATAAACAGTCTAATGCAACAAATCACTCATCTAATGCACCAGATGATTGATCTATTTGAATTGTGGGCACTTATGTTAGATTCATAATCGGGGTTCTATCCATTATTAGAAAAATAGAAGTGTACCCAGATGACAAATATGAATAAAAATAATAATTTTACTTACCAAAGTCACCTATGAAGTAATGCCAAAGTGGAAAGTGATGTAGTAAAAAAAATTTGACTTAAGAAATTGGTCAGATCACAGCAGTAGCGCTGTACCAATAACAACAACAACAACAACAAATGGTCGACAAGAAGAAGATGAAGTTGATAATGAAGTATAAGTTGATGATAATGAAGCAGAAGATGATGAATAAAGCAGCAAAAATAGAAACAATTAACAACAAAAATTGCTAAGAGAGAGAAAACAACAATGGATGAGAAGAGAGAGAAAGATGCCTTTTTTCCTCCATTTCTCGTTATTTTAGGCATACATTGCGATCAAAGTGTAAATTTAAAAACTTGTGGGTTATTTTCAAACTTTTCCAACTTTCTTAATACATAATAAAGTAATTGTCACCTCCAACTAATAATTAAGACTTGTGTCACTCATACCTCATTTTAAAACTCTTTTGTCACCTGTGGCCCAAACCCCCAAGTTTCTCCAGGGGTTCGTCTTTCTTTGCCTTGCTTGTTGTAATTAATCTAGAATCTCAAGCTTGATACAAAATGACAAAAAATTAAATTCGTATTGACTGTCTGGACACAATGTAGTTCAGAAGCATAAAAAGTTATATTACTATAGCTGGCCTGAATTATCTATTTTGGTCTTTCTATTTGTTTACTTGGTTTAATCGAATTGGGTTTTGTTACATTCACACATCTACATTGGTTGAGTCTTCTTTTGTTTTGTTTTTTTCCTCTTTCTCCTTATATTCGTAAAGTAGTTCATATTTTATTTTGGTTTCATGACATGTTCGTATATATAGAATCGTCTAAATAACAAAAAATATAATTTTGTTTCTATCTTGGAATTTTTTTACTTCTTGAGTTCGTTTCTTGTCTGGAATGGTTGTAGAGTTAATGATCAGCTTACCAGATAATTTGTGAAAGCCTATGTTTTATCGCCCATGCTTGTTCGTTCTCTGTTTTCTCGTATTAACGTCGTTTGAACCAATTTCATTACTTTCTGTGAAGAAAGGTCACATAATACCGAGTCATATGTGGGGTGCTCTTGTGTTCAAACGGTCGTGGTTGTATTGATGTGATCATATATAAAAAAAGTCAGTGTCGTTCTTGGTAAAAAATAAAAAATAAAATTAGTTTGAATCACCTGCTTCCTTAGTTTTTTTTATATGTTAGGTATGATACCATTCAAATGTATTAAGTTCTAAAGGAGCTTTCTAGTTATGTCTATCACGTTTTTTAGCGTAATAGGTAATTATTTTAGTTCTGTGTTTAGTATTCATCAAAAAGGGACAGTGTAGTGTTACATTTTCTTCTTAAAGAAATAAATTTTGATCTCTAGTATATGTTTCTGTGGTTGCCTCTTTTCTAACGGAATAAGTGTATTTGAACTTGAGCATTTGTACTGCTGTTAAATGTTTTCACGCGAGTGATCCCTTATTACATTAATTGGGTTCCGTAGGCTGCTCATATATGTAATATACGTATATTAAGATGGAGAAAATTCATTCATGTTAGGGAAAAATTTAACCAAATCCTTTATATTCTTGTTTGGAGTTGGGTCATTTGTTTTCTATCCTTTGCTATTGCATCATTTAATCGGTTCTTAATCTTTATGTTCTTTTGTTTCATGCGGAAATTTTTCTCGTCTATTCTTATCTTATTTCATATGATGTAAGGCTGATATAGTTTGAACCGTCTTCAAATTTGTTACTGAGGGAAAAGAATGATCACTAGAGTTAGAAATTTATCCCTTACTAACTTAAATTCATAACTTTCCTCCTGTCACTTGCATATCATAATTTACCTGAACTCTTGTTACCTTTATTGGCATCCCTTTTTCTTGGTCAACTTTGCTGGTAGCATTCTTTAATGCTTTGTGTTCTTTAACATGTAGGGTGTATCTAGCATCAACTCCAAATGAAATTGCACATGACTATTTAAATTATAAACAATTTGCTTGAAGCATTTTATTTTTTTTTTTGAGTAATACTTGGTTTATGTCTATTAGTTTGAATAAATATACTTACTATTTCCCTTCGTTATTTTTCTTGTGATTGCAAAACATTAATGTATTTATCACCTAATTCAATTTTGTATCCCTCGTGATATCGAGTATGTACCTAATCCTTTCCTTTTCTTATGCATCATATGAACTCGGGAGCGCGTTGGGGTTTCATGGCTTTGCCTCCATCTCTGTCCAAATTAGAGAAGCGAATAAATATTGCATCATATATCTCCATCTATCAGTCTAGTGTTTCTTTCCCTCTCTTCCAGATTTATTCTTCTTTAGACACTTGTTATTATTTTCGTTTAATATTTCACATATTGTTATTTAAAATTTTTATATTTGGTATGTCTTATTTAAATGTGAATCTTTGAATGTGATAGCAACTTAATTGCTCACTTCTCGTCTCTTGGGTTTTAAATTTAGCATAATCACTAGGCTTATGTAAGTTAATCCAATGTCCTTAAGTTAAAATTTGGTAGGTAAAATATGGCCTTTAGAATAATGACCAAGTTTGTTAGAATCCTTTTAATGCTTCTTTAATACGAAATAGTAACTTATCTTTAAAATCAAGTTAGCTTCTTATTAGGTAATTGTAACGCCCCAAAAACGGGTTCCGAGGCATCACAAGGTGCTGAAGGCTACAAGTAGCCCCAAGCTAACCCTTTGAGCCATTTTCTACAGTTCAACACTTATTTCAAGATCATTATGAAAACCAACAGCATAATATCAACCAAGTCTCACAGTAATATGGATAAATACGAAAATAACAAAATACGAAAAGTCTAACAACTCCAACCCACTAGTCTGACAAATTCGGCCTGACAAGCCTCTACTAATCAATAACCAGAGAGCCAGTGGGACAGGCCCCAACTGACTCGAACTCAAGAATAAAATAACAAATCAAGGTGAACTGAATGTCTGAAATAACACGTCCTTGGATCATGACGACTCACCACAGTGAAGGATATAGATCAACGTGCTCGGGAATCATCGTCAAGTCTGGAACTGAGCACCTGAACCTACATTATAGGGAAAAACGTATCCCACATATGAATATGTGGGTCAGTACCATGGAATATGGACCGAGTATATGGGGGTATGTGCAAGTTTTAAAAATTCAAATATCACAAGTATTCATAGAAAACATGCATGCAATCACAAGTGACTCACATAGCTCGAATAAAATCATCATAATCATAAAAGAGTAAGATACATCAGGTAAAAATGTGAGTCATCATAATAAGTTCTCAATTCATTTTCATCTCGATTTCAAATCATCAAAGCAATCAAATCTCATAACAATTCTATTTAGATTATATCCTTTCAATCTTTCGAAAACAACAACTTCCTCAAACTCAGTCTTTCAAGTGAATATATTATTTTATCTTAGATAGAAGAGTACACACACACATATTGGGAGTCTCTCATAACCGACATAAATCATGTGAGCTACATGGAGTCCAACGTCCAACCCATGTTGGGGAGAGCTGTCCTATCCTTACCATCGGAGTAGGACCTTAATCTTTCATTCACTAGTGATCACATATAAATCAGCCTCAATTTCGGCTTCTACAGGGGCACGTAGTTCTAGGGAAGTACCAAACCCGCTATACCTCCCGCTCGGTACTAAAGACTACTCCCGTACTTAGCTCAGATCTTTTCAAAATAAAATCCACCATAAAACAGTTCAACTATTCACAACGGGAGCCATCATGCTACCCCTTTCATAATAAATTAATAAAAGTGGATTTTCTTTTCTCATCTCGGGTTCAAAATCAACCCCTTTTTTACGACCGAAAGGTCAAAGCTTCTTTATCATTTCAAATCATTCAAATTCAAAGTGTTTATAACACATGATTTCTCAAAAACAACAATCTCAAATAGAGTTCAAAACCCAGGTCTCAATATAACATTAAAACTTATCAAGATTCAAGCTTTACATCATAAACATATATAAATTTCTTCAAAATCTGAAAATTTCAGCTTTAAGCACAAAATATCATTGTTCTCATATAATTCCACTTCTAAAATATCTAAAATATCTAAAATATCACAATTTCATGAGAATCAATACAGGATATAAATTCATGCTCCAAATACATAATAAAAATATAAAATCCATAACTTCATAAAAGAAAAATATTTTTTTGAGCACAAGGACGAAAGGGTGTTCTTGTTGAAAACCCCACATACCTCAAATTTGGATCCCTTAGAACAAACTTCTTACTTCGACACTCTTTCCACGAGATGGTTGTATACATCTTGTAGCCCTCGGAACGGGGATTTCGAATATCCAAAAATCCCTAAAAAGCTATGGTGTAATCACAAGATACTTAGGTTTTTATGTTGAAACCCTTATAGGTGTTCTTGAAGGTTTTTGATGATTTAGAGTGTATTTTGGTGTTATGGGGATTGAATCCCGTGTTAAGGTGGATAAAGAATTGGCAACTACCCAATTTCCCTTACAAAGTCGGAGAGAAACTAGAAATTTTGGCCCAGGGCTATAGCCAAGGCGGCGGCGTGCCTTGACCCCCGGTCTATCCATGGCGGCGCCTTGCTTAAACCCCCGGTCTAGCCTGGGCGGTGCCTTGGCTAGCGCGGGCTGAAAGGTGGGTAGCGCCCCTCCAGCACCTTTAGCTAATGGAAATGAAACCCAAACACAGCCTTAAGCTCGTCTAAAAATTCCGAAACTCACCCGAGATGTACTACAACCTTGCCCCATCGCAACGCAATAAAAATTTCAAGAAACGGACGTCGGAAAGGTCACAAAATAATTCAACGAAGATTAAGGGTCCAAAATTAAACTAAGTGTTGAATCATCTTGTAGAAAATTCTAAGTGTTGAACTTAATGAGACTCATTTCGTAGGCTTTAACAAGGATGAAACCTTACGGGGTCTTACATTATCTCCCGCTTGGAAACATTCGTCCCCGAATGATGCTAGATATGCCAAGAGTACCCGGGAAACAAAAGTATACAGCTGAGACCACTTACTAAACTCATCTCCACTTCGTTCTAAACTCCGAATACAACATAGAATGCATAAATTCTTGAAATAACAGCTGAACAATAAGAAATAACAGCTGAACTTCTGCAACTTTGAACATAAAAGGGATGATTTAGAGAGGAACGGTACCTTTAGCTTGATCGGAGCTTGCGGAAAACAAATACGGGTACTTGGATCGCATATCTGCCTCGGCTTCCCAAGTTGCATCCTCAACAGATTGGTTTCACCACAACACCTTAACCAAGGGAACTTCTTGGTTCCTTAGTCTTCGGACTTGGAAATCAAGGATCTCGACAGGGATCTCATCAAAGGAAAGACTACTTTGAACCTCAGCGCTCACAGAAGGATCCACTACCATGAAATTGCTAATATGCTTTCTAAGCATGGAAACATGGAACACCAGATGAAATGCAGACAACTCTGAAGGCAACTCAACCTCATAAGCTACCTTACCAACACGGCTAAGAACTCTGTAGGGGCCAACATAACGGGGACTAAGCTTCCCCTTCTTCCCAAATCTCTTTACCCCTTTCATGAGCGAAATCTTCAAATACACCAAGTCACCAACCTCAAACTCAAGGTCTCTTCTCCTAACATCCGCTTACGACTTCTGACGACTCTGAGCTATTTTCAACCTTTCTCTAATCAACTTGAATTTTTCCATAGCCTCAAATACTGAATCAGGACCACTCACGGCAGCTTCACCCACTTCGAACCAACCTATGGGTGACCTACACTTTCTCTCATATAAGGCCTCAAACGGAGCCATGCCAATACTAGAGTAAAAACTTTTGTTGTAAGCAAACTCTATCAATGGTACGTGCTCATCCCAACTCCCCTTGAAATCAAGAGCACACGCCCTCAACATATCCTCTAAAGTATGGATGGTCCTCTCAACCTGACCATCTGTCTGTGGATGAAAAGCAGAACTCAAATGCACTTGGGTACCAAGACCCTTCTGAAATGCCCTCCAGAACTGTGAAGTAAACTGAGTAACCCTATCCGAAATGATAGACAAGGGAACTCCATGCAATCTGACTAACTCCCGGATGTACAATCTAGTGTAATCCTCAGCAGTATAAGAAGTATGCACAGGCAAGAAGTGTGCAGACTTAGTCAACCTATCAACAACAAACCAAATAAAATCATGATGGCGTCGGGAAAGAGGTAAACCAGTCACAAAATCCATATTTATCTCTTCCTACTTCCAAGCGGGAATACTAAACTCCTACACCTTACCGCCAGGTCTTTGGTGTTCTACATTGACCTATTGGCACCTCGCACACTTAGCTACAAATGCTGCTATATCTTTCTTCATGCCACTCCACCAATAGATTTCCCGCAAGTTGCGGTACATCTTGGTGGCACCAGGATGAATAGAATATCGCGCCCAGTGCGCTTCAGCCATGATTCTCTATCTCAAATCATCAACATTCGGAACACATAATCTACCCTGCAATCTCAACACACCATCTGCCCCTTGGGAGAAAACCTCCACCTTTTAGTCCTTGACTGACTCTTTCAGTCTGACCAAACTAGCATCTAAGTCTTGCTTCTCCTTCACTTTCAAAACCAAGAAGGATTCGAAACTACTCTGAACCCCTATACTACCTTCAGCCGAGTCAAACAACCTAACCCCTAGCCTATCCAAACGATGCACATCATGAGCTAACTCCTTCTTACCCTCTTTAATATGCAAAACACTGCCTATAGACACCCTATTAAGGGCATCTACCACTACATTGGCCTTGCCCCAATGCTACAACATACTCATATCATAGTCTTTTAACAGCTCTAACTACCTTCTATGCCTAAGGTTCAACTCCCTCTGGGTAAATACATACCATAGACTCTTATGATCAGTGAAAACATCAACATGAACACCATACAAGTAGTGTCTCTAGATTTTCAAAGCGAACACAACAGCAGCTAACTTGAGATCATGGGTTGGGTAATTCTTCTCATGGGATTTCAATTGTCTAGAGGCATAGGCTATAACCTTACCCCTCTGCATCAGTACACAACCCAAACCAACTCTAGAAGCATCACAGTATACCACAAAACCATCAACACCGTTAGGCAGAGTCAAAACAGGGGCTGAAGTAAGTCGAGTCTACAACTCCTAAAAACTCTTCTCACAAGAATCAGACCACAAGAACTTCACTTTCTTTTAGGTTAACCTGGTCATAGTAAATGCTATAGAGGAGAAACCTTCAACAAAATGGCAGTAATAGCCAGCTAGACCCAAGAAACTTTAGGTATCAGACGAAGAGATAGGTCTAGGCCAGTTTCTAATAACTTCAGTCTTTTGGGATCAACTCTAATACCTTCGGAAGAAATAATATGACCCAGAAAAGCAACTGACCTTAACCAAAATTCACACTTGCTAAATTTGATGAATAATTTATGATCTTTAAGAGTTTTCAAGATAATTTGGAGATGGTTTGCATGGTCTTCTTCACTGCGGGAGTATACAAGAATATTGTCTATGAATACAATGACAAACATATCAAGATATTTCCTGAACACTCGATTCATGAGGTCCATGAAAGTTGTTGGGGCATTAGTGAGCCCGAAGGACATAACAAGAAACTCAAAATGACCATAGCGAGTTTGAAAGGCTATTTTTGGGATGTCACACTCCCTTACTTTGAGTTGGTGATAGCCAGATCTAAGGTCTATCTTGGAAAAATAACTTGCACCTTGCAACTGGTCAAACAAATCACCAATTCTTGGAAGGGGATACTTGTCTTTAATAGTGACTTTATTAAGCTGACGATAGTCAATTCACATACACAAAGAACCATCTTTCTTCCTCACAAATAAAATAGGGGCACCCCAAGGAGAAATACTGGGCCTTATGAAACCCTTATCTAACAGATATTTGAGTTGCTCTTTCAACTCCTTAAGCTCTGCAGGTGCCATACGGTAAGGAGGAATAGAAATAGGCTAGGTGTCAGGAAGAAGATCAATCTCGAATTCTATTTCTCTATCGGGAGGTACACCTAGAAGATCTTCCGAGAAAACATTGGGAAACTCATTAACGACGCTAACTGATTGGAGAGTTAGAGTCTCTGACTTAGTGTCCTTGATTCTAACCAAATGATAAATGCACCCCTTGGAAATAAGTTTTCTAGGCTTGAGATATGAGATAAAATGACTCTTGGGAGATACAGAACTCCCAGACCACTCAAACACAGATTTATCAGGAAACTAAAACTTGAATACTCGGGTACGATAATCTATAGAGGCATAACAAGAATGAATCCAGTCCATACCCAAAATGACATCAAAGTCCACCATGTCAAGCTCAATCAGATCAGCAAACATGACTCTATGAAGAACTGTAACAGGACACTTTCTATACACTTTCTGGGCAACAACCGACTCACCCACCGGGGTAGAAACTAAGATAGGCTCAGGAATATTTTCAAGACTCATTTCAAAATTCACAGCAACCAGAGATGTAACATATAAAAAACTGGACCCAGGGTCCAACAATGCATAAACATCAAACTAAAATATATGGAGCATACCAGTAAAAACATCGGGAGAGTCCTCCTGCTCCTGGTGAGATGGTAGAGCATAAAAATGGTTCTAGCACTGACCATCAGTGGTGCTAGAAGAGGCACCCTGAGCTGGGGCTTGGTGGGTTACTTGAACTAGAGCACTAACAGTCTGAGTCTGAGAGCGATTATCACGTCACCCTTGCCTGGCATATGGGTACTCCCTAAGCTTATGACCCATGCCACCACACCTAAAACAACTTTTCTTCTCACCCCAACACTCACCTGGATGGATTCTACCATACTTAGGACACGAGGGATAATTAGGCTTGCTGCCAACACTGTACTGGGACCTGGACACATATGACCTACTACCTTGCTCCTTCCTACCCCTAGGCATGGGAGAGTTAGTTGATGATGGTGCTGGTGCAGATGAATGGTTCTAAAACTGAGGATGGTCCCCTCCTTGTGATCTAGGTTAGCCATGTTCATGCTGCTCGGACCTAGCTCTCTTATTCCCTCTCATTCTGTCTCTCTCTTTGATCTTGTCTGCTTCAATCTGTTGGGCATGTGTCATCAATCGGGAAAGGTTTATCTCATGGTTAAGCATAGCAAACCTGCACTTTTTAATAACATAGCTCGACACCCCTATCACAAATTTACTCATATTGGACCGGTTATCAGTTATCAAGTCAGGAGCGTATTTGGCCAACTGATTGAACTTTAAACAGTACTCCTTAACAGTCATAGAGCCCTATTATAAGTTCATGAACTCCTCTACCTTTGCTTCTCTCATCTCCAATGGGAAAACTTATCCAGAAATATATCTTAGAACTCCTGCCAAGTCATAGGCACCCTCTCCTCTAGCCTTCCTCCAAGAAACTACCTAATCATAGGCATTGTATTTCAATTCATATGATGCCAAATCCACACTATCCTCTTCAGAGACATGCATCACCTGTGTGATCTTCCATACTTTTTCCAAATACAACTGCGGATCCTCACCTACCTTGGACCCATAAAACTTTGGTGAATTTATCCGTATAAAGTCATAAATTCAAGCAATAGCTAAGTCTCCTCTCTATTATTGTGGAGACGAGGCCTGGTTGGCTTGAGTATTAGCAGTGACAGCTTAGGCCAGCGCCTAGAAGGCTGCCCTAAACTCAGCGTAGGATACAATCTGATTTAGGGGATCAGCAGGATGAGGTTTCTATCCCGCATTATTTCTTCTAGCTCGGCGAAGAGGCATATTCTGAAAGAAGAGAGCTTGAATTAATAGCTGAAAGGGAACAACTGTAAGCACAATAGACTTCTGAAAGAAATAAATGACCATTTTCCTAAAATATCTCATAGCCTCCTGCTCATAGATGTGGTGCGCCACACACCGATGATCAAGACTCTACTTAATGCGGCTTGTCAGACTCCCTAGGACTCTGTAATACCCCATAATTTTGTGCTGAAATTCTAACCATTGTTTCTATGCATCTAAGCTCTAATTCAAATGATTCTCACGTGAATACAAGTTTTATGATCATTATCCTAGTCTATAAAGTAGTTTATAGGTGAAAAATGTTCATAGCAATGGCTTAGAACAAAGTTGAGATAAGACCAATTGGTTCGTCCAAAGTTTGACGTTCGATTCTATAAGGGTCTACTTCAAATGTGTATATCTCTTAATATACATATAATTTTTCATTCCAAGACATATCAAATTGTAGATAATTGAATTATCTTTCAAACAATACCAATTTTGCAAAAATCCAATACCAAAGCAAGACATTACAGCCATTCTCGTGACTTGTAGCAAAAGGCTATGAGCAGGGCACCGCCCTGGCTTGAGTAGGGGTCTAAGCAGGGCAACGCCCAGGCTAGAGAGGGGGTCTAAGAAAGGCACCGCCATGGGCATAGCCTTAGGTCAATTTTTAGCTTTCTTCCCCGACTATTTAAGGGTAAATTGGGTAGTTTTCAACCGTTTATCCTCTTTAACACGGGATTAAACTCCCATAACACCAAAATAAGCTCTCATTCACCAAAATTCACCAAGAAAAACCTTTAGGTTTTCAATCTAAAAACCCAAATATCTCAAGATTCAACCGTAAGTTTTCAATAATTTTTACATATTCAGAATCCCCATTACGAAGGCTACAAGGGACACCCAAAAGTTCGTGAATAGCATTACGTCATTCGGAAAGTCATACAACATCTCTAATCTTAAGGTATGTGGGATTTTTCAACAAGAACACCCTTTCGTTCTTGTGCCCAAAAGTATTTTCTTTTACGAAGTTATGGATTTATATATGTTTTATTATGAATCTATATTCTATATTGATCCTCATGAGATTATAATATTATTAATATTTTAGAAGTTGAATTATATGAGAAATGATGATATTTTATGCCTTATAGCTGAATTTTACAGATTTTGAAGGAAATTATATATGTTTATGACGTAAAGCTTGAACCTTGAAAAATTTTCATGTGATGTTGAGACATGGGTTTTGAAATCTAATTGAGATTGTTGTTTTTGAGAAACCATGTGTTATAAACACCTTGAGTTTGAAATTTGAGATGATAAAGAAGCTTTGACCTTTTGATCGTAAAAAGAAATTGTTTTTTAACCCAAGATGAGAAAAGAAATCCACTTTTATTGATTTATTATGAAAGGGGTAGCATGATGGCTCCCACTGTGAATTGTTGAATTGTTTTATGGTGGATTTTCTTTTGAAAAGATCTGACCTAAGTCCGAGAGTAGTCTTTAGCACCGAGCGAGAGGTATAGCAGGATTGGTACTTCCCTAGAACTATGTGCCCCCGTAGGATGTGAGCCTGAGGCTGATATAGTGATCACTAGTTTTGGATTGATGATTAAGGTCCTACTCCGTTGGCAAGGATAGGACAGCTCTCCCCAACGTGGGTAAGACGTTGGAATCCATGTAGCTCACATGGTTTATGTCGGTTATGAGAGACTCCCCATGTGTGTATGTACTCTTCTATCTAAGATGAAAATATATTTGCTTAAAAGACTAATTTTGAGAAAGTTGTTGTTTTCAAAAGATTGAAAGGATATATGATAAAGAGAATTATTATGATATTTGATTGCTTTGATGATTTGAAATCAAGATGAAAGCGAATTAAGAACTTATTATGATGACTCGCATGTTTTACCTGATATATCTTACTCCCTTATGATTATGATGATTTAATTCGAGCTAAGTGATTTATTTATATCAGCATGCATTAATTTTATAAACTATGATGATATTAAGATATTATTTTATATATGCATTGCACCCCCATATGCTCGGTATGTTTCCATGGTACTGACCCACATATTCATATGTGGGCTACATTTTCTCAGAATATAGTTACAAGGTATAGTATGCACCTTCAGATCCAGTCAATTCGTGGTATCCAGTCAGCAGGTGAAGAGTCCTTTTGATTCAAGGGCTTGAGTCAGTTATGCAGAGCTAATTATGTTGTATTTTCTTTATTTAGTCGTATTGAGCTGGGATAGTCGGGAGTCATGAACCGGCTACCTACAGTCAATACTAGTAGAGGCTTCATAGACAGTCAGTAGAATTTGATGTATTTCATTTCAGTTTTGGTTGTAAAGGCAGAATTGTAATCTTATAATTCGGTTTTGTATCAATCAGATTCAGAAAAGAGTTATTTTTCGCAGATTTGTATAGATTTGTACTTCTTATTCAGTTACTTATGAGTTATGCCAGTAGAAAGGTTAGCTTGGGTTCACTTGTAAGCCTAAGCACTGTGTGACGTCTCAGGACCCGATTTTAAGGCATTACAAACTTGGTATCAGAGCACAGAGTTCAAGTTTCCTAGGGTGTCTACGAAGTCGTGTCTAGTAGAGTCTTGCGGAATGGTACGGAGACGTCTGTACTTTTCTTTGAGAGGCTACAAGGCATTTAGGAAATTTTTCCCTTCTTTCAAGTCTCAGACCGTGCCACGAAATGGTTCTCCAAGAAACTTATATAAATTCTTATTTTACTTTATTTTGGCCAACTCTGCCTCATTTTCAAGGTATCAGAAACAGTTGAGCTTAATTCTCCATAGATAGTTATGGAATTGTTAGAGAGCTAAAAAGTATCCTATCAGTACTTTTGAGTTTTGAAAATTGAAGTGCTTTATCAGGCCTGTAGAAATTGTGCACTACGCCCGAGTCAGATATGCATTAAAATTTCTCCTCAGAATCCATAATGATAATCTATACTTCTCTATCTATGTACTGTTTTTGAGGTAACATCTTCGGCAAGTTCTAATTTCTTTCCCAGATAATGCTCTTATATTTGCTAGCAGAAGTTTCAGAAGTTTCATAAAGTGGCTTGAGAGGAGCTTTCTAGTGTGTGATAATCCCTCAAATTTAAGTTACGCCCTCGTTCTTATTAGTAATTCAATTAAGACAAAGTAAGGTGTGTATTATTAGATCATTGAATGTTGTGTGTGAAGTTTCTACCTCTTGTATTATGTAATCTTGTTATCATTTTATATGTGAAAAACCAAAGTCCAGTGAAGCCATGCGGGGCTCTTTCGATTCACTAGCATAGTTTCCTTGTTATTCATCTCATTTTCTTGTTCAAAATACAAAACCAAAGTCTAGTGAAGCCGTGTGGGGCCTATTTTGATTCACTAGTATATTTGCTTTGTTGTTTATCTCATTTTCTTGTTCAAAACACAAAACCAAACTCTAGTGAAGTCGTGTGTCATGACCCGAACCGGGGCCCTAACCGTGATGAGCATTCCAAACTATGAAGGCCCGAAACACCCCCATCTATCTGGTAATCATGCACATAATTCATATGATAATAAGAAATGCAGAAGATACTCAATAATACGGAAACATGGTCATAAATCAAATGAATTCAATAAGGGGAAATAATGTCCCACAACATCTATCGACCCCTGAACTACCGTCTACGAAATCTCTACTACATGACTGAAACAAATAACTGTCTGAAAACTGGGACAAGGCCCCCAGTAGACCCAAAACTACTTAATAATAAATGAACTGGAAAACATCAAGCCTTCCAAAATATAGAAGGCTCACCACTTGATTCTGCAAATCTATCGAAAGAGATCTACTGGTTATCTGGACCTCTAGACTGTGCCTCCGAACCTAGGAGGGAAGGCAATCAATACAAAAGTACTGGTACGCAAAGAAATCAAAATAAAACATAATATTTTTACAAAATATAGGTGAGAGCCATTATAAAGCAGTTTCATATCAAATCAGTTGAAAATACATGGGCATAATGTAATAGTTTTCAACAACAATATAATGTAGTTCAGCTAGGTGGAATACCCAACATATGACATTTACACCAACTATCCAACCTCGGTTGCCGCCGAGATTAGAGTATCAGTGAGGGGAAGACACACAAGATCACACAGCAGGGTATCTCGACCCAATAAAGTATGTTAGTGCACAAGATCACATAGCAGGGCTCCTAACCATAGTCCCAATTTAGGAATGACATAAAGTCAGGTACACAAGATCACTTAGCCTGGTACCAAGTTCCCATGTCGGCAAACACAGTTTTCAGCGATGAGCCCTTACACTCAAACGCCTTCTTCGGGCTTCCACCTATCTTACAAAAAATCAATGCATTCAAATTCATTTAATTCCATCACATATCACATTATGTAGGGTATCGTCATACCCGACTTACAAGCCATCAATATCACATCATTACTTCATGCAAACATTATATTCATCATATTTCAACATAATAACCCTCTCCTTACAAGTCAAAAATCATAATCATTTTCGAAATATTTCATTTCATGCTCGTCAAGATGATTTTAAACATTTCACATCATATGAGGATTTAATACAAAATCATATCAAGAGAGGGGTTTCATATAATTCATGCTCTCAAGTTAACATCTTTTTGGAATACATGCATATACGTATATCATATATCAAATCAGTTCGGGAATAGGCCTAAAGACCAAATCAATATCATAAAACGTTTGAAACATAATCATATTCGTAATTTCAAAACCCTCATTTTGAAAACATGAATTTTTAAGCCCATGATATTTTTAAGATAACCCCACGTACCTCTATTTCAGAAAATAACAGATGATTCTTGAAGCTTGCAGATTGGGGATTCCAAATCTCTAATCAGTTTTGAAAACCCACGATTGAATCTCGAGCTCTCTTGACTTCTCCAACAAAACCCTAGGTTGTGTTCTTGCTCAATTTGGATGAAAATAATGAAATATTAGCGTTTGGAGGGATTAAATCCCATGTTTGAGAAGAGAGGAGTAAGGGAAATTACCAAAGTGCCATTAATGAAATGGGTGTGATTGCAGAATTTAGCCAGGCACGATTTGGCAGGCGCCGCCTGTCCTAGTGCAGTGCAAATCACCAGGCGACACCTGGTCCATCACGGGCTATAAGATAGGTGGTGCCTGGGTGATCGCGTGCTAAGGCCCCCGTGATAGAGCGGGCGATGCGGGCAGATCGCCTGATGCTACTAGAATGCACACCCAAACATGGTCTTATGCTCGTCTCAAAATCCCGAAACTCTTCCAGGACGTACCCTTAACTTCCCCAATCACAACGCAATAAAAATTTCTAAAATTGGAGGTCGGGAAGACTGAAAAGTTGTATCCCGAAGATTAAGAGTTAAAAATAAAACTAAGTCTTTATTCTACACATAGAAAAATATTCTAGTTGTTAGCCCCTCAAACATAATACTAAAAATGAAATCGACTTGAGAATTTTACGGGGCCTTACGATAGGAGTGATTACCACATGTATGTTAATAAATAATAATTCAGTTTGGGTTTATATACGTAGGAACGACGGTCTAAACTCCAGCCCAAAAATATGGGGTGTTACATTATCTCCCTCAAATGATGGGTAGGAACATATTGAAGCTTAGAGGTATCTAAAAACGTAGACACGACATGTCCTTTAATAAAGAATACACTGATCTGAAACATGACCATATGGCTGGAACTACTGATGTTCTGAATTCTTATACCGGACATGCATATCTGATGCATAGAATACACGACTGAAGCTACTCATAAGCTGAATTTTCATAATGAACATGCATTTCTAATGCATGCATATCTGATTGAACTGACGTATGAACGTATGACTGAATATACAATGATAACTGATGCAAAACTTGTAATAAGAATCTATGCTTACAACTGAATGGGGTATCTCCCCCTTGGGACACTATGTGCCTCCATGAATGCTCAATTCACTAGGATACTCGAAAAACTGAGACGGCACCTACGAATTGATTCATAACTGAACATCCAAAATTTAAATCTAATGCATGACGCATGAACTGAGCTATACTCGCAATTACTAGTATACTCTATCTTGGAAAAGTATCATGTCTGAGATTTTGAGTAGTATGAATAAATGAAAAGACGAGAAAACAAGTCATACGAATCTGACTGCTAAATTGACTTACTAGCTATACAGACTGAATTATGTTAGACCCTCATACTTAACTGGAGTATCTCTTCAACGCTCTCTCTAAAGAAGTTCTAACAGTAATAGGGATCCACGAATCTTGGGTATGGATTACCCAAGACATCCAACTGATGAAATCATAACATTGACACTACTCTGCAGTCTGGAATATAGACATATGACTCCTAAATTAGGATAGAATTACCAAACCTTTGGCAATACAACTTCTTACTTTCAAGCTTAGCACACTTCTCGAATATCCCTTAACTATACTATTCCCTATAAATATCATATTCATTCAATTAAGCTTAAAATTCTCATATGAGCATTGACAAATTTTTCTACTAATATCTAAAATAGCTTAATCCTTACACCGTGATCAAGCCTAACTCTAAGTCACAAAAATACAACATGATACACCATACTAGTATTCTAAACCATATGATGCCACCTTCTATACCTCTTCTAAAGATCACATCCTAAGCATAACATGCCTTACCACTTCAATGAATACTCTGAATTCTTAATATGAAGTCGCTAATGCATATTGTGACCTTCCACTACAATCCCAAAACGTCATTCAAGCCTATTTTATAACCACATGTTAACTTCAAGGCAACTACCCATAAATATATACTTCACATAGTTTCTAAACTATTGTCAATATAACTCCCATGCGCTACCCTAAAAACATACACACACAAACTTTTTCACCAACCATCACGTGTATCAAAGACTTGGCCACAAATCTTACTTCATACTTATGGCCTTATCTAAACAACCATACTATGATCTTTCATCAACAAGAACATTTACATCATCACCACTATCATTGCATAGGAAGGGTCATTAAAAGGTTAAAACATAAGACCCTGAAGCATGAAAAGATTTTTATACGGGACAGAGCACACTATAAAGAGTGAGTACATCCATCATAAGTTGCATGACCTCAACTAGAGTTCATAACATAAGGAATGTGATTCCGACTATTTGAATGAACTAGAACTCATTATCTTGGAACTGAAAGAGTACGTGACTCTCTATCATATACAGGAATCATGAACTATGATTATCGAACTGATATGTAAGGCATAAGTAGGTATTGGGATCACTGACAAATACTGAGATAAGGATGGGTTGAGTCTCACCCTCACTTACTGACTTTCTATATCATCATGACATCACTAGTAGAATCTGAGAGTCTGACTTGGTTATTTAGTTTATCGTCTCCCCCTTGGCTTCAAGCCATCATATTAAGTTTGGGAGATCCCTTACTAGTTCTAACTGAACTACACTTATGAAACTCTGGGTTTGGGAAACGACAGTACACATATATCATAGAATTCACCCAAATGACTACACCTGAAAGTGAAAAATCTACTACTATTACTACTTTCTTCGATACACTCTATCTTTCAATAACCCCAATAGTTATCGTATAATACTTGAACACTTACTAACTTTGAATTTTCATGAGCATCTCCATAGTCAAAATGCACACCCTCTAGTGTTGCTACTCTTATTTCTATGAGCTCAACCTTCAAGAATTCAATCTTAGCTTCTAACACTTAACATGGATATCTCTAAATCTTTGCTGAACCATAATAATTTCCTTCATACTTTTCTAATATCACATCTCTAGCTTATAACAGCATCAACCTATAACTCATAAGTTAACTGACAAGAACATCATATACACATATCCTTATTCATACTTATCCATTCAAGGATACTGCTAACAACTCACCACTCACTAAATCTCAAAAATAGTGAAGCCCCATATCACCTTGGGCATACTTCTACATCATACATACAACATCATACTCCAATACGAATCAAATAAACTCAGTCTTTTGCGCACTTTGTTCAAGCCTATTAGATCACTTCTATAAAACTGGTATCATTACCCAATCAATCATCACAACTACCTTAAAGGGCATTAATTGTTCAAAACTTAATGTCTAGTTCTAAACATGATTTTTTTTACAACCCAACCTTACGCATGATTCTCACTTGGAAACCATGAAATAAACATCATTAATCTCATTCCACTATTCTTACCACCACATTCCATACTTAAATTCAAGCCTATAGTTTAGCATCAATCATCTATCACCATTGAAGAATGCAACTTAATATACTAGCCCATCAAATTGGGATATTCTACCCAAATACCTCAAAAATCTACCACATACTTTTCTCACAAGTAATACTAGTTTACAACTACTAACAAAAAAGAGAGTCAAGGGGTAAAGCACATAATAAACATGGTCAACCTTAATCTTATATCATATCCCATACAATATTATCTACTTATATGGCTTTCTCACATCACACTTACTTACTCAAGCGCACATTTAAACTACCTTCAAATTCCATAAACAACCAGGAGTCTATAATTATAACTTACTAGCTAATCTAGCCATTTTCATGCTTCAAGCAAACAACAATTCACCTTCATTACCAACTCAATCTCATGCCATAAGATTCGGCTATACATATATTCAATAAATTTCCCTTACCACTTTCCTTGCTATTATGCCTCTAAACCCCCAGTTCCAACCAACATAAGAACAACAAGATGAACAACAAGTTGCTAGTGAATCAAAATAGGCCTCACACGGCTTCACTAGACTTTGATTTTTGTGATTTGAAAGAGAAAATGAGATGAATGACAAGGCAACTATGCTAGTGAATCAAAAGATCCCAATACGGCTTCACTAGACTTTGATTTTCAACAAAACAATGATGACAAGATTTCAAGAGATAGAAACTCAACACACAATATTCAATGAACTAAGAATACACATTTTACTCTGTATAAATAAAATTCTGAATCAAAATACTTCCCCCATAGACTACTTTACAATCCATACATGCTACTAGCTACCATATTAGTTTATCACTATAAAGGGGTAAATCATCCTCAAACATCGGTTATTCAATTAAAATATTTATTTACATAAAAGTCACCCTCACTCTGACTTCTAACTTTGAGATTTACATCAGTAACCTCTTGGTCCAATATCACTACCAATAGGTTATGACAATAATAATTTAACTTATACTACTATTCGGGTGGAAATACAGTTCCAACATTCTATTGCACATCATCCCCCCTGAAGCACGACATCCGCAACATAAATTTTTTTAAAAAGGGACTGAATACACTCAATACCGCAAGCTGAAAAGCACAATTTCATCAATATCAAAGTTTACACTCATATCAATACACTTTGGAGCAAACTGTTTCTCAAGTCCTTACAAAACTTTTCTAAAATCTTATATGACTCAATCGGAAAGGACTATATCATGTAGATTCTAAACTTTTTGCACTTGAATCACCTCAATAATGGGACATGTCTGAGAACATTAGAGTAAGGAAAGAATTTGGGATGAATTTTACTTTCGTATGGGCAATACCATAGCACGAATTAAAGTATGAAAGAGCAACATTTTGACTCTATTGCATGAACTAGAACATGAATAAAGAGAGACATTCCTAAACGCCTAGTAGCCTCCTGCTTATAAGTGTGGCGCGCTACACACCCATAAACAAGACTCTACCTAACACAATTTCGCAAACTCCCTGGGACCATGAACCATTCTCTGATACCAAGTTTGTCACGACCTAAACCGGGGCCCTAGCCGTGATGAGCATTCCAAACCATGAAAGCCTGAAACACCCCTATCTATCTGGTAATCATGCACATAATTCATATGATAATAAGAAATGCAGAATATACTCAATACTATGAAAACATGGTCATAAATCAAATGAATTCAATAAGGGGAAATAATATCCCACAACATCTATCGACCTCTAAACTACCATCTGCAAAAGCTCTACTACATGACTGAAACAAATAACTGTCTGGAAAATGGGACAAGGCCCCCAGTAGACCCAAAACTACTAAATAAAAAATGAACTGGTAGACATCAGGCCTTCCAAAATATAGAAGGCTCACCACTTGATTCTGAAAATCTGTCAAAAGAGATCTTCTGGCTATCTGGACTCCTAGATTGTGCCTCTAAACTTGGGAGGGAAGGGGATCAATACAAAAGTACTGGTATGCAGAGAAATCAAAACAAAATATAATATTTTTACAAAATATAGGTGATAGCCATTATAAAGAAGTTTCATATCAAATCAGTTGAAAATACATAGGCATAATGTAATAGTTTTCAACAACAATGTAATGCAGCAGAGCTAGGTGGAATACCCTACATATGACATTTACTCCAACTGTTAAACCTCGGTTGCCATCGAGATAAGAGTATAAGTGAGGGAAAGACACACAAGATCACACAGTAGGGTGTCTCGACCCAATAAAGTATGGTAGTACACAAAATCATATAGCAGGGCTCCTAACCATAGCCCTAATTTAGGAATGACATAAAGTCTGGTACACAAGATCACTTAGCCTGGTACCAAGTTCCCATGTCAGCAAACACGGTTTTCAGTGATGATCCCTCATACTCAAATGCCTTCTTTGGACTTCTACCTATCTCATGAAAAATCAATGCATTCAAATTCATTTAATTCTATCACATATCACATTCTGTAGGGTATCATCATACCTGACTTGCAAGCCATCAATATCACATCATTACTTCATGCAAACATTATATTCATCATATTTCAACATAATAACTCTCTCCTTGTAAGTCAAAAATCATAATCATTTTCAAAATATTTCATGTCATGCTTGTTAAGATGATTTCAAACATTTCACATCATATGAGGATTTAATACAAAATCATATCAAGAGAGGGGTTTCATATAATTCATGCTCTCAAGTTAACATCTTTTTGGAATACATGCATATACGTCTATCATATATTAAATCACTTCGGGAATAGGCCTAAAGACCAAATCAATATCATAAAACATTTGAAACATAATCATATTCGTAATTTCAAAACCCCCATTTTGAAAACATGAATTTTTAAGCCAATGAGATTTTTAATATAATGCCACGTACCTCTATTTTAGAAAATAATAGATGATTCTTAAAGTTTGCAGATTGGGGATTCCGAATCACTAATCAGCTTTGAAAACTCACGGTTCAATCTCGAGCTCTCTTGACTTCTCCAACAAAACCTTAGATTGTGTTCTTTCTTAATTTGGATGAAAATAATGATATCTTAGGGTTTGGAGGGATTAAATCCCATGTTTAAAAAGAGAGGAGTAAGGGAAATTACCAAAGTGCCATTAATGAAATGGGTGTGGACTGCAGAATTTGGCCAGGCGTAATTTGGCAGGTGTCGCTTATCCTAGTGCAGTACAGTTCACCAGGCGGTGCCTGGTCCATCGCGGGCTATAAGACAGGCGGTGCCTTGGTGATCGCATGCTAAGGCCCCTGCGATAAAGCAGGCGATGCGAGCGGATCGCCCGATGCTATTGGAATGCACACCTAAATGTGGTCTTATGCTCATCTAAAAATCCTGAAACTCTTGTGGGATGTACCCTTAACTTCCCCGATTATAATACAACAAAAATTTCTAAAATCGAAGGTCGGGAAGACTGAAAAGTTGTATCCCGAAGATTAAGAGTTAAAAATAAAACTAAGTCTTTATTCTACACTTAGAAAAATATTCTAGTTGCTAGCCCCTCAAACATAACACTAAAAATGAAATCGACTCAAAAATTTTATGGGGCATTATGATAGGAGTGATTACCACACGTATGTTAATAAAGAATAATTCAGTTCGGGTCTATATACGTAGGACTGATGGTCTAAAATCTTGCCTGAAAATATGGGGTGTTACACCATGTGAGGTCTATTTCGATTCACTAGCAAATTGTTGTTTATCTTGTTGTTCTTGTGTTGGTGGAAAGTTTGAGTTTAGAGGGGTAGTGTCAAGAAAAGTGGTAAGGGCAGTTTATTGAATATATACAGACGAATCTTTTTGCATATGATTGAGTTAGTAATGAAGTTCTATGTCCTTGTGTTTTAGTTTAGTAGAAGGTAGAGAAGGAGTTTTATTTGTTAAGATGAATTATAGTTTGCTTGGAGTATGAAAAGAGTTGTTAACGGTATTTGTTGTGCTAGAAAAGTATAGTTATTGATGAAAGTACTTAGTGGATGGGCGTTGTTAATTTAGGCTTTCCTGAGATTACAAAAAGTGAGTTTGGTTGAAACTTATAGAGCTATGAAAGAAGTTAGGTGTATAGATGAATGAATAGTAATAATGTGTAAAAGGAGGATGTGTTGATGGATTGTAAATAAGATAGACCATATGATTATGATCAACTATTATTGTTATGAAGTTTTAGTGGACTAGTGTTTTCAGATGTTTGACATGTAAGAATATTGTAAGAATTGGTGGTTAATCATAGCTAAAACTAGACACTAGGTTTGAGTAGTAGATGATAAGTAAGGTGGATATAAGGATTGATGTGTTTGTGGATGTTAGCTGTATGGATGTGATCTAGTAGGATTGAACAGTGTATACGCGATCTTATATTTATTTATTCACAATTTAGTATGATGTTTTAGGTATGATGTAGAGGTGTGCCCAAGGTGATATAGGGCTTCATTATTTTCTAAACTTATTAAGTTTTGTGTGGCTAGATGTACCCTTGAATAGATAAGTATAAATAAAGTAATATGGTGTAGGATGTTTTTGTAAGTTAGCTTATGGGTTATAAGTTGTTGATGTTGAGTATGATGGTGTAAGTTTAGAGATGTGATATTAGTAGACTACGAATAGAACCATCGCAGAGAGTTTCACACTTGCAAGTGTAGTCCTTTGGGTTAAGTTCTACTATTTACGTGTACTATACGACCCCGTGAAGTTTTCTTATCGTTAAATCCTTTGAAATGAGTTACAACAAGCTTAACACTTAGAATTTTCAACAAGATGTTTCAACACTTAGTTTTCAAAATCTTTGTTAAATTATTTTGTGACCTTCCCGACGTACGTTTCTTGATATTTTTGTTGCGTTGCGATGGGGCAAGGTCGTAGGACCTCTTGGGTATGTTTTGGAATTTTAGACTAGCTTAAGGCTGTGTTTGGGTTGGAATTCCAATAGCTAAAGGCGCTAGGCCCGCGCCGCCCTGGGTTCACCCCCTCTCTAAACGGGGCGTCGCCTTACTCCCTCCCCAGATGAAAGCAGGGAGCCGCCCTGACTAGCGCATCCTGCCAAAATTTTTCGTATGCCACTCTATCTTATCAAGGGCCTAAGAGTCTTTTCCCACCACCAATCCATCCAAACACAAGATTAAAGCCTATTCTAATCACATTAGGCATGTTTTTATTACTTTTCTGTCAAGAAATACCCTAAGAACTCTAAAGCTCTTCTTCTAAGAAGTCTAGATCCTCCATTGTTACTCCAAGAAAGCATTAGATTAAGGGCTTCCACAGATTTAGAATGATGGCTTAAGGCCAAGGGGGAGATGATAGAATGAGTAACCAAGTCTGACTTCTAAATTATAGTGATGATGAACAGTTGTTTAGATAGGAGAGTAATTATTTCTTGTTGATGAAAGATAGTGGTATGCTTGTTTTAGCTAAGGCCATAAGTATGAAGTAATATTGGGGCCTAATCTTTGATTCATAGTGTGGTTAGTTGAAATTTATATATGTATGTTCTTGGGATGTTGCGTGGGAGTTGCTGTGAATGATATTTAGAGAGTATGTGAAAGATGCTCTTATGAGTGTCTGTTTAGAAGTACATATGTGATTTTGAAGATAGGCTTAAATGTCATGATTGCATACATGTGGATTGATGCATTGTGTGTTAGTGAATGTTTGGTATGAGGTTGAATGTAGTTGTTGAAGTGGTAATAAGAAGTCATAAAAATACAGGGTGTGTTAAATTCATGATTCAGACTAGTATTGTAGTGTTATGTGTTGTATCTTGTGATTTAGAGTTTTGAACATGGTGGGAGAATCTAGATCGGTTTAGACTTTAGTGGATAGATATGTCCATAAGGGGATTATAATAATTAGCTAATCAATAACTATAGTGTTTAAAGAGAATAGTATAGTTGAGAGAGTACTTTGAGAAGTGTTGCTAATCTTGGAAGTAAGAAGTTGAGTTGCTTGAGGCCTAGTACTTCTATCCCGACTTGGGATTTATAGGTCTATGTTTCATGCTATATATTTGAGGTAATGTTGTAATTCCTTATTCGGAAGTCTTTTTCAGATCATGCCAAAGTACCTTATTGCCTAATGGCATAAGAAATTCTTAGAAAAGTATTGGAGAAATACCCTAGTTGGGTGTGAGAATTCAGCATAATTCCGCCCGTGCAGCTAGGAATCCAGAGGGCAAATTTCTATAGTTTTCCATTTTTTGATTTAGTCTAGTCTTACTACCTGAAGTTTCCTGAGTATGTCCGTTCCAAAAAGTAGTGTTTCCATGCATGAAAATTATGAATTCAGTCCAACACACGCATCATGCATCAATTTCAGTTTTAGAGATGAAAGTCCTGATTTGGTTTGTGAGTATCTGAGGTATCATCTCAATATTTTCTTAGTATTTTAACCGAATCGGTATCATTCGGGGGCGAACTGTAATACCCCATATTTCGTACTAGAATTCTAACCGTCATTCAGACGAATCTAAGATTTATTCCAAGTGATTTCCATGTGAATATAATTTTGATGATCTTTATCCTAGTATGTGAAGTGCTTTTGAGGGCAATAATGTTCATAGAAATCATTTAGAGCCATGTTGAGCTAAGATCATTTGATTCATCCAACATTTGATATTTGATTCCATAAGGGTCCACTTCAAACGTATATAACTCCTCATATACATGGAATTCTTCAGTGAAAGACCCACCAAATTGTACATAATCAAATTAGCTTTCCAACGATACCAATTTCTAAAAAATCTGTTACCCGAGCAAAAAGATATGCTATTTTCGTAAGAGGCAGTAAGGGGTCGCGATTAGGGTCACGTCGCGAGGGCTAATTAACCCAACTGGGAGTCACAACACGAGGGCTGTTCCTGGACTGTTTTAGCTTCTTAAGGGTCAAGGGACACTTTGATCTATTCCCCCACGACCCCAAACGTCCAAGGGACTCTTTATAGCGTCAAAAAAGGTGTAACTTGCCCATCTTCCTCAACTTTTCTCACAAAGAAACCCTCCCCTCTCCCCATGAACAAGTTTTTAAAGATTTTTCCTCTCAAGAAGATAGGAATTCAAGCCATCCTCTTCAA